>NW_026852146.1:0-10365 GCF_026571515.1 Ruditapes philippinarum
GTGTTTATTTTTCTGTGTGTTTTGTGTGTGTGTGTCTCTTCTATAATTATGCTATTATGAAAAAGCCCCAACATGAATGGTTATAAAACTTAAAATTGATCTCTGGGAATCAAGATTTCAAGATTTTTATTTTCAATATATGCAAAAGTCCCACAATAGCGGGAAACATAAGCAAATTGTGACATACATAAATGCATACGTACATACATACATAGAATCACATAACATAATGTAGTAGAAAACGACTATTGAAATTCCCAAGAACAGAGCCTAACACATTCATATTTATTTAAGCTATAAAATTAAGCTGGGTATATATACAATGGTAGGATACTACGTCATCGCGCACCTGCTAAATGCTCCCACTTGGACCATTTTTTCATCGACTCGAAGGTAAAATACAATTTTATTATAAGAAAACGTAAGAGTATTAAAAATTCATGTAGCGCACCAAAGAATGACTATAGTACTTGAGATAATTGTAAAAAAAGTTTATAGATTTATTGCCTGGGTTTTAGGCCTGAAAACGGGATAAGTGTTTTTCTCTGAATGCTCCCCTCGGACTTCTCCCGAAACATATATGAAATAAGGTTTGAAAAACTTTCTTTAAATTATTTTTAACGTACCGGGAATAAACCGAGTCATGTATACCCATTATTCTTTATTAGTTTCAAATATTTCTATTCAAAAGTCAATCTTTTAAAAAAAAAATTTTTATGAAATGGAAAATGCTCCCACTCGGACTCGATTTCAGAGATGCTCCCACTCGGAAAACCCATATTTATACATTTTTGAAAGCAACATTGCTGTGTTAGCTTTTATGGATATTCTCACAATTTTTAACACCATTTTTGTCAATAACTACTGTGTTTGACAACATAAACTTTTCATTCTTTTTACAGAGAATCACTTCTTTGATTCTGTAGAATGACGTCGTTGGGCAGGAACTAGGTGCCATGGCAAAGTTTCAACTGACAGGATCACTATACAAAAAAAGGTGCACTTTGGCTTGGTGGTTGCATTCGAAGGGATAATTCAAATTATTGCCAACAACAAGCTAGGACTATAAGACTTTAAATGGGCAGTTTCGATCTCAAGAATAAAGTTTTGTTTAGATGTTCAAAAATTGTTGTGTTTTACAAAGAAGTCATTCTACATTCTTTAGTACCATACCGGATTAAGATTCTGTTGGACTCGTGCACATATTAGAGGCCAGCATTTATTCAATAATTGCTGACTTTATAATCTTGTAAATAATTTAAAACCCAATGGTTTGCGTGTTTGTTAAACTTGTGATTTAGGTTTTAAAACAGCATAATGGTACGTTTATGAACATAAAGAAGTCAATATCTATCGGTTGATTTGAATAGTTTATTAAAAGAACAATATGTAAATCATTTTTTGTCATGAACTGGTTAAAAGTCAATGTACTGCAATACTACGGCGTCACAATTATTAACAACTTTGACAATTTTAAGTATGAAAGTTATCATGTGTACGTATTTTTACCCAAATAAAAAAAATAAAATAAAAACAAAGATCATAGTTATTTCTTTTATCACAGTCTTTACCATATTTTGGTAATTAAAGATCATGTAAGTTATATTTCAGGCTGTTTACCAATTTGAAATTGTCTATAAATTAAATGTATAATATTTTGGTACTAACACAATTTTTTCAAACATAAAGGAATATGTAAAATACGTACTGCAAATGCTTGTCCACATTATATGTAATCATTAAAATATATATGTATGCATAATGCATTCATTTCTTTTTGAAAGATTCAACTTACACTAAATAGAAAATATATTTGTAATTACCTCCCTTTATGAAATGTAAATTCGGTATTATCTTTACAAATAATGCTTTTCGGAACATATAATATTGATAAATCTTCATTTGAGCATTATATTTATGAATAAAATCATAGAAAATGATTTCAGGATATTTGAATGACGTAAAATAATAACAATAATACAAGAAGGAATCACAGACAGCAAAATCCCCCACCATAAGGAGGAAGTACATTTCAAAGGGGGAAGTCCCCCTTACAATGTGTAAAAAAATTCCAAGTAATGATACTCGTGAAAATTAAAGAAAAGTTATAGCCTAGACATAATAATCATGACAAAAATAACACTCCCATGAAAAAACAAAGAAAAACAACAAAGAAGCATTAAGTGAACACTTCTGGTCCTTATGCTCTGCTATTCACTTCTATTAAACATGTTCAATATAAAGTTTTAAGTTTATATCTCAAATACCTTTAGAGGTATGGTCCTTGCAAACTAATGATAGTGAATACAAAGAACAATTACTCCAAAACTGGAGAGTTGTCATTCTTGTTTGCGGATTTTTTTTCTTTATTGAAATCTATCCTCCAGTGAATTTCAGATGAATTGATCATTTATGACACATTGTCCAAACATTAACGCAAAAAACTGAACAAAAGACAATTACTTCAAAGAACTATTATTCTTGTGTTTTCTAGAGTATTCCTCCTCAATGAGATATATCCACAGTTGGTATCTAAAATATTTACTCCAGCTTTGCCGTGCCAAGATGTCCTGCCATGTGCTTCCTTACGTCGCAATGTGGTTAATACCTTTTCCCATACTGGTCACAAATACAAATACTTTCTGCAAAACAAAACGTTCTTATATTTTTAAAATGTATAAACAATTTGTTTCTTATTTAAGCGACTCTTTTAAATGAGGAATTGTTTCAACACAGCTTTTTCCCCTTATACTAAACCTCTAAGAAGACTTATTTACGAGACTGTTTATAGTAATTTAAATATTAGTATCGTATTTTAAAAATGCTGTTTCATTGAATTCTTACTAATTTTATGAATATATGAACGTGAATATAAAGATATTTTGAAAAAAATAATAACGTCTTAAGACAGCAATGTGCTTTCAAAATTTGTATATATTTTGGTCCGAGTGGGAGCATCTCTGAAGTTGAGTCCGAGTGGGAGCATTTTCCATTTTTATAAAAAGAATTAAGAAAATCTGACTTTTGAATAGAAACATTTGAAACTTATATAGAATAATGGGTATACATGACTCGGTTTATGTTCCGGTACGTTAAAAATAATTTTAAAGAAGGTTTTCAACCTTATTTCATATATGTTTCGGGAAAAGTCCGAGTGGGAGCATTCAGAGAAAAACACTTATCCCGTTTTCAGGCCTAAACCAGGCAATAAATCTATAAACTTTTTTTACAATTATCTCAAGTACTATAGCCATTCTTTGGTGCGCTACATGATTTTTTAATACTCTTACGTTTTCTTATAATAAAATTGTATTTTACCTTCGAGTCGATGAAAAAATGGTCCAAGTGGGAGCATTAAGCAGGTGCGCGATGACGCAGTATCCTACAATTGTATATATATGTAAGTGAAAAGAATAAATATTACAAAATTCAATCATCAAAGACACACAAAAAGAAAAAAGGTCATAACTTATCTTTCGCATATAGTAATTTAAGACATGATTTAAAATTGTCTTGTAAAACACACCAAGTTCTAATAAAATGTTGCATTATTTTCATTCAAAAAATGGGTCAACGACAGAAAAGGCCGGTTTGCATTTGTATACCAAATATCATGAGGCTGTGATGTAACAAAACATGTTTACCATTGGCCATTAATGTCAAAATGGTTAATTATATATGCATTTTTTTAAAATTCAAATCAATACAGGTAAGTTGCTATTGTGAATAATAAGTTATTTACAGTTTGAATGTTCTATACAGAAAAATATGTATTTATAGAGATGTACATACAACTGCAAAAATATGACTAAGAATTGTTTACATATGCAAACTTTGAATCATACATATGTACTTGGAAATATAATATACATGATCATAATCATGTGATTCAAATGATTTTACATTAAGTAGAGGAGTAACATAAATATGGGTTAAGACAATGCTTTGTTTATAGAAGAATTAAAAGTTTGACAAAACTGGTAACAGATAAGGAGAGAAAAGTTATATTTTTGAAAACATTTGAAGTTTTCAACACAATGATTTATTGTATATATAATTCTGTTTTTAGTTCAACTCAATCAGGTTAATTGTCATTTTCATTTCCTTTGATAACAAAACATTCGAACTTTCAAATAATATTGCTATGACAAAAGTAAATTATTCACGGTTTGTAAAATTCTATATAGATAAATGTATATTTATAGATATGTTATATTTATCTGCAGAATATGACTAAGAAGTGTTTACATATGCAAGCTTTAAATCTTACAATACATGACTAGAATAGACAAAGGAAAAACTTTAAAGATAATTTAGTACTCTTGATATCAATATTCTTGGCAAGATGATTTAACATTTGTTCATTTAATCCAAGCACAGAATAATAACACTGAAACACT
This sequence comes from Ruditapes philippinarum, assembly GCF_026571515.1. Classification (NCBI taxonomy): domain Eukaryota; kingdom Metazoa; phylum Mollusca; class Bivalvia; order Venerida; family Veneridae; genus Ruditapes; species Ruditapes philippinarum. The sequence continues at coordinate 4,401 of NW_026852146.1, forward strand.
TACAAGCATAGTTCATAGCAGTATTGAATCAAAATTGCTTTATTTGTGAGAAAGCTATAATGCAGAATAGATAATTTAAAATCTGAAATGTTCTGTAATCTGTATAGATAATTGATTATATATGTACATATATACTTTTTAGTTTTTAAGAGAATATCATGTAAATGTTCATAATCATGTGGTTAAAAATCATTTTGATTAAATAGAAGAGTAACATAAATATGAGGTAAATACAGTGCTTTGATGAAAGAAGAATTAAAAATTTGACAAAAAATGACAACAAATAAGGAGAGAAAGGTTACATATTTGAAAAAAAATTTAAGAGAAATGGTTTATTACATATGCAATTCTGTTTTTTAATTCAAATCAGTACAGGCTAGTTGACATTATGAATAATAAATTATTTTCAGTTTAAATGTTCTATACAGAAAATATATACATGTATTTATAGATATGTACATACATCATTCTGCAAAATTTGACTAAGAAATGTATACAAATGCAAGCTTTGAATCATACAATACATGACTAGAAAAGACAAAAGACAATTTCAGATTACTAAGTACTTTTGATATGAAAACTCTTGGCACATTTCTTGGCAAGATGATTTAACATTTATTCATTTAATCCAAGCACAGGACAGTAAAACTTTCAACACTTACAAACAAAGTTCATAGCAGAATTGAATCAAGATTGCTTTATTCACGAGAAAGCTTTAATGCAGGGTAAATAATTTACAGTCTGAAATGATCTGTACTGATAATTGACTATATGTGTACATATATATACTTCAGCAAGTTTTGAAGAGTATAATCATATACATGTTCATAATCATTTAGTTCAAATAATATTACATTATGTAAAAGAGTAACATAACTATGTTACACAAATATTCAAATGTCAGTATAAAGCATTGAGCATGTCTAAGAAAACAACCTGCGAAGAAATGAAATATGCACCAAACGAAACTCTATAACGAAACAGTATAACTAAAAAGAAAATGACTTTGGCACATGTACGCAGTAGCGGGGAAAAACAACCGCATGCACAAGTCGACACAGTATGGCGATAATAATTGCTGTAATAATACACTTTTCAATTTCATGAGAGAAAACGTTCATTGTTTAAAAGCTTAATACATTACTACATGTACTGATAAACCAACAATTGTATAATAGATATATTAGACACATTTTTAGCTTCTATGTTTCATATATTCTTTACGGAATCATTAAGGGCGTCCGTGGTGGAGTTGCTCAGGTTTTTGGCTTTCAACAACTTGTCCCTCGCCACTCATCTTGTGGTTTCGAATCCCGACAGGGATTTTAGATTATTTCCTTTGAGGAAGGCATTCAGCTAGCTTACGGGCGTCGGTGGTACTACTCAGGCGCTCGTTCGTGTCTAGAATAATGCACGGAAGGGCACCTGCACCCAATTGTATAAACGTTGGTTAATTTTAACCACTGCGTTAAATCTATGGTTAGGTTAACTTTGGAGTTAAACTTTGGTTAACCGATTGTATAGAATTTTGTTAAATTAAACCAGCGTAAATTTCTGGTTAAATTAACCCACGTATAGGAGGTGGGTTAAATTTTACCCAAACATTTACCAGGAATAAAATGACTGCCGTTTGTACGCTTTGTCTCAACTTTTGTTAACTTTTGCTTCGGAATAGACTATTATCGGTTGTATATGATGGCAACGATATTTCTTTAAGATGCGTAGTGACGGGAAACGGAAACAAACTTTTCATGAGCCGGAAGTAAACAGTTTTAAAAATCAGATGTCAGTGTCGATAATTCGGATGAATCATGATACAAAATGTCATTTTAAACCGTTTAAATGAAGATCATACTGAGGTAGACTTGACGGACCATTTTCTGTGACTTGAATTCGTTAATAACATTTTAAATTTTATAATGTTTGGATTCCTATAATAATATCTGTTAATATATTTTTTTCTGTGGTCATCAAAAAAGGTACATTTCAACAGATAATGGAGTTCATCACCTATGTCATTTAAACTACAAAGAGAACATTTTCTCTCAGAAATATCTGTACCTTCCCATCTGCCGATTTCTATCGGGAAAAAATGGTTTCCTGTTCTAAATTTAATTATATTTATAAAATCTCCCTTATCAAGAGTCAATAAATAATTTTCAAGGCATATATTTTCTTTATATATAGAATAATTTCTCCCTTTGCTTGAATTTTGTAGAGTTTCATACCACATTTGATAATTCTGATCTAAAAGTACCTGTTTAATAACATATTTGATCGTTTTGCTCTGAATATTTGTCTGATTTAGCCATAAGTCATTCCTACCCGTATTTGAAAGTATACTTTTAATGTAGCTGAGCTATTTAAATTCAAAATCTTGGCAATTTATCATATATTGATATATTTTGTATGCAATTTTATTTCTGTTTCCTAATAATAATCTGTTCCAGAAACCAATCATCCTGCATTTAATTGTAATATTAATTGGGTTTCTGCCAGATTCTGCATATAGCATATACAGGGGTGTACTTGTTCTAAGATGTAAGACTTTCCTAAGGAACTCATGATGTATTCTCTCTAGGATTTTTAGGTCTTCATAGCCCCAAATTTCAGATGCATATGTTAAAATTGGCAGTACAGTATGGTCAAATAATTTAAATATAAGGTCTATAGGCAAATTTAGGTTAATATGAATTCTTTTATACAATAAGTGCATAGCCTTTTTTGCTTGCTGTGCTAAATGTTTCCTGTTATTTAAGAAACTGCCTGATTTTGAAAACAATGTCCCTAAATATTTATACGAGCTAACAATTTCTAAAGACATCTCCCCAATTTTAAAAGAGAAATTTCTATCAGACCTTGAGCCAAAGATTAATATTTTAGTTTTACTTGCATTAATATTAAGATTCCAAGTATTACAATACGTGACAAAATCATTCAGACATTTTGAAGTTTTTTCGGGTCTTCTGATATCAAAACCGTGTCGTCAGCGTAAAGAAGAACTATAATTTTCAGGAAATTAATGAGTTCATCATTTTGACTTTGGGTAGAAATATAATTCCTGTATTGTTTCTATCTTCAAGATATTTCTCTAAATCATTCAGAAAGTGTGAAAAAAGTACAGGGGATAGATTTTCCCCTTGACGTACCCCGCAATTACAGTCGAAAAAGGCAGAATTTTCATTATTTTAAGAAACACAAGACTTAATGTTATTATACATGTTCAACACTAGCCTCATTAATTTACCGTTGATATTAATAGTATTTAGTAATTTTTGCCATAACCCTACTCTCCATATGGAGTCGAAGGCCTTAGAAAAATCGACAAAAATGCAAAACAATTTCTTTCCCTTTTTTCTCAAAATTTCAATAATAGAATTTAGAGAGCCCTTACCAAAAAAGGGCTCTCTGGTGAACATTGCAGCAAGTTTGCCGCAAACATTGCGGTGAGTTTGCAGTAAACTGCTTTCAGCAATTATTTACCATGCAAAGGAGGTTTGCGGCAAACTTCATTTGCATAGTAAGTTTGCGGAGGTTCGCCAGAAGCTTTTGGTAACACTGCGGCAAACTTCATTTGCATATTTGCCAGTTTCAGCAAATATGTTATGGCGATATTTTGGCGAACATTTTGGTAAAGTTCTGGCGTACAATTTTTTCAAACATTGGAATAATTAAAATATGATAAACAAGATCAACAAGGAAAGGCGGCGTTCAATGAACGCAACCCCCATATGACCCAGCAACAAGAACCATGGCAAGGAGCCCAGGCGGACCCCAAACAAAAACAGGACAGGGCAAAGACAGAGCACCGACAGGTTAATCATTAAATGATAAGTAATTTGTAACTGATTAGGAATTCAAAGAATAAAATAGATAAATACAGAATCCCTAAAGAAAGCCCAACACGGCAAAATTGAAAATGTTGCAGGCTCGGTTTGCTTGAGCCTGTTCATGGACGGTACTGGAAAGTGCAAGTAACCGTCCACGCCCCCTAGCACCGGCTTAAGCAGAATTCAACATTTAAACATGAGATAGTAAAATTTTGAATTTAGAAACATCCGCAGATGTGTTCATACGGCGGTTATCATGGAACCTTCAATGTGACACTTCCGTGCCATTCCATGAAAAGCGGCATATGGTCCCCAAAGAAATAAAAAGCGTGTGCCCTAAACGAGAAAACAATGGGCGGAACTAAATAAAATGGAATTTTGAAAGGGGATCAGAGGTTATGAAGCCTGCATATCACAGATAAGACGTCAAAAGACAAATTTAAAAAGCAGGCAACATATCCTAAGGGTGATTCAACATTATTCAAATAGGAATATTGGAACCACCCAACTAGAAAATGCCGAAAAGTTGAAACTAAAAATACCACAAGCACAACAATAATGTCGTGCTGAACGATCTTCAAGGATCGAAAATATAACATCATTGATTAAATGTACGGGGAGACTTTTTACAGCCGCCACACGGCACAAATAACACGGATGTGATCGTAAAATAGATAAATACAGAATCCCTAAAGAAAGCCCAACACGGCAAAATTGAAAATGTTGCAGGCTCGGTTTGCTTGAGCCTGTTCATGGACGGTACTGGAAAGTGCAAGTAACCGTCCACGCCCCCTAGCACCGGCTTAAGCAGAATTCAACATTTAAACATGAGATAGTAAAATTTTGAATTTAGAAACATCCGCAGATGTGTTCATACGGCGGTTATCATGGAACCTTCAATGTGACACTTCCGTGCCATTCCATGAAAAGCGGCATATGGTCCCCAAAGAAATAAAAAGCGTGTGCCCTAAACGAGAAAACAATGGGCGGAACTAAATAAAATCAACAATAGACCCACAAAGGGGAAGGGGACAGGAGACCGGGGGAAGGGGGGGGGGTAATCAAAGAAATAAAAACTAGAGGCAACGGGGAAGATACATGTACTTACCGTAGACGAGAAAACAACAAGGGACACAAGCAAAAGTGTCACCAAAACAGTATGAAACAACATAGACATACATCTGAGGAACACAGTGGGGCGCCGCCTTGGAACGGTCAGCAGCATAATAATGACTGCTGGGGAGTTTAAACCGGTTAATGGTGCACCAAACCTCGCTCTTAGCCCCACCATGTTCCTATAAACGAGACAGTGTAAATAAAATGAATCCCCGCCATGTGAAATTCTAAAACAAGCTGAATTATAAGAAAACAAATACATATTGGTTTAACACATTTTTTCAATAGAAAATAAAAGAAATATTACAAACATATCAGTAGAATAAAATAAAATTTGATAAATTTGTAAAATAAAAAATTAATTCCAGAGTTTAAAAAAAGAGATAAATTTTACACACATTTTATTAGCAACTGATTCTATACAAATTTGACTTTCATAAATTTCCTCTTTTTAGTTATGATTTTATCATGAATTGTTCATATTACTTAATAATCAATTAAAACAAGAGCCGGTTGAACCGGGTGATCCTCCCCGACTAGGATTTGGACACAGAAAAGTATATCTTTTGTAGTTTCAGGGTTATGTCCCAGACAAAGTTCAAAGTGTGATAATTCCAAAATAGTTGTAAAATCCCACTTCAAATAACGACGTTATGGGCCAGACACATTTTTGCTTCAAGGTCATGCTGTGACCTTGACCTTCAAGGTAATGACCCAAATGTTTCGTGTGACACATCGTCTCAATATGGTGATCATTTCGGTGAAATAGTTGTAAAATCCGACTTCAAATAACCAATTTATGGGCCGGACACGATTTTGCTTCAAGGTCATGTTGCGACCTTGACCTTCTAAGTATTGACCCAAATGGTGTGTGCGACACATCGTCTCAATATGGTGATCATTTCTGTGAAATAGTTGTAAAATCCGACATCAAATAACCAAGTTATGGGCCGGACACAATTTTTGTTCAAGGTCATGCTTTGACCTTGACCTTCAAGGTACGACCCAAATGTTGCGCA
>NW_026852147.1:0-14804 GCF_026571515.1 Ruditapes philippinarum
TTAGACTCGGTTCCCCCGTGAGGCTTGAAAGGAGTCACTTTTCTCACATTGAGGGAGAGTGTTAATTTCTTATGGTAAACGCATCTAGATATCAGTGAACAAAAATACACAGACCGTCCAAATTGTATTGCCCCGATTAGTGATGGATATGTATAACATCGCTAAATTACATTATTTAAGAAGAATATTCATGCAAACTATAAAAACTTACATCATCTGACAAATCGCTGTCCGCCATGTTGCATCTCCTGGCTTAAAATGAGCGGCAATGCATCATCACAAATTACAAGTCACAACTTAGAAGTCACAAGTCATAACTCCCAAGTCAATAGTCAAAAGTCATTAAGTCAGAAGTCAAAAGGGCCCTCCAGTGCTTCCATAGATTACTAATTTGACGATTTTTCAAAGAAAATGTGTTACGATTCATTTGAAATACTGCAATCCTATTGGACAAAAAATAATTTCAAACACTAATTATATGTATATGTTTATAATGATAATAAAAGAAAAACAAAGAAACATCAATATTTAAATATTCTATTGCAATAAATCACGGTCCGCCTCGTCTCGAGTCACGGTCCGCCCTGTCCCAAAATATGGTCCGCCCAGTCCAAACATATACGGTCCGCCCTGGTACGGTCCGCCCTGTCTCTGTATATCTAGTAGCAATATTAATGTTAAAAGTTTTGTGCATTTGTTTGACCATACCATTAAACCAGTGTTACTATATGCTTGTGAAATATGGGGCACAATTAATACAGGCTCATGTATAGTAAGAAAAGATAATTATAGTCTTGAAATGTCTTTTAGTAACCTTCCATGTGATAAGATACATTTAAAACCCCTGAAATACATTCTTGGTGTTAATAAGAAAGCTACAAATGATGCTGTTTTAGGTGAAACAGGGCGTCATCCTTTTTATATAGATATTCTATGTCATTCTGTTAAATATTACCAAAGATTGGCAGGGCCTGATTGCCCTCACTTGTTATCATTAGCATTTAAAGAAAGTTGTCAGTTGCATGATCATGGTAAAACTAGTTGGATGTCAAGTATTTACTTTGTTAAAGATTAAATGAATATAAACAACTTTAGCTCATATAATAAAAACATTCATCATATTGTCAAGTCCAAAGCCATTAATAGTTTTAAATCAAATTGGTTAAACATGCAGAATGACTGTTTGTGGCGAAAAACAAATTGGTAAATTACGTACATATGCCTTATTTGAGACTGTTTTTGTAAGTGAACAATATCTTAGTGTATTAAGGGACAGTAATGTTAGATCATTCTATACAAAATTTAGAATAAGTGCCCATAGATTAGAAATAGAATGTGGTAGATACATGAATTTTATTTATAAAATATTTTATGGACAAGCTGTTTTCAATAGCATTTATTCTTGCTTTTCTTTTCGTTATTCATTTCGGGAATAGGATCGTTCCGTATTATAAATCATGCGCATGCGCAATTCACTCTTTTTTCGAGAACAAAGGAAACAAAGCAAAATTTTCTCTCAGCTAGTTAAATATGTTTATAGTATATAAAGTTTTAATGTTATTACTTGTCAATGTTAAAAAGATAAGTTACATTTTTCATACGAGATCTCGTTTATGTGGAATACGATTCAGCGTTCCTGCCTTCATGAACTAATGATAGAATCTACTTGGTCTCGTGAACCAAAACCAAAATGGCTGACATGTAAACATAAGTTTACATATTAACTTAGACATTATTTTGTGTCCAGTCTTAAACACATTAGTTATAACTCAACGAAAAACAGTCAAACAGAAATGGGATCCAATTTCAAATGGAGGTCGAAGGCAGTGATAAATTACACTTACAGATAAGTATTGAACTTTCCACATTTATGGCTAGTACCTGTGTTTTTAATTATATATTCCGTGCTTACTTTTACTTTATGGCTAGAACCTTACAATTTTTATTCACATAATTACGGGTTAATTAGATCCTGTATGATTTTCATCCAGGCGTAATCTTTATGAAAATTTTTACTTTCACTAATCACTAGAACCTACCTGAGCGTATAATGCTAATTTCAGCATTTTTAATGCTTATCTTAAGGTTTAAACCAGTGTGTTTATAGCGGGTTATTTACGCTTAAGTTGTCATGATTCCAGGCTAGAGTCAGAGTTCTCTTACCTATATACTTGTGTTCAGTCTTATGCGGCATTATTGAGGACTTCCACTAATTTTGTTCTAATAGTTTTCTATAATACTTAGAAGTGTTATCTCTTGGCTAGTACCCAAGCTTCTGTAGCAGATTGAAATGGATGCTTTATTTATATCAATTTTTAAGCTTTCACCACAGTTTTCATTCCAGCATCCGGGTTACATTTATCGTCTTTAATAGGTTTGTCAAAACTGCGTTTCTGGAATTTTATTCAAATTATTTCTCTGTTTTTGATAGAATGTTTCTACTTATTAACAGTGACTTTAAAAATTAACCAGTCTAGTACTCGAGATTCTGAACAGAGTAAAAATTTAATAAATTTGCAATCCAAATATTTTGCAAAAGAACCCTATGTAGATATTAGCATTTTAGTCAGTTATAGCTATAAAAGTCAAGGTCTATGGTATTCTCAACTGCTTAACAACATAATTTTAAGATAATTCCTAGTTTCAAGCCAGGGTTAGATGATATTTTTGGTAAATTCAGAAATTTTTGAAGTTCTATAATAAATTTCCCGCTAGAGGAATCAGCCGGTGCCATCTAAGGGAGAACCCATTTTGCCAAACTGACACTAGCTGCAAAGTAATTGCGGACTATTTCATTGATTTTACCGGACTATTATCCAAGGTATATTTATTTTGATTGGCTTCTCTCTATTCCAAACTGACTGAAAAAAGAAGAAAGATAACATTTGAGTTTACGAACAAGTAACAGGGATATATTTAAGTCCAGGCCATTTAACAATTTAATATACATGCTGAGCTTCTCCAGACTAGTATCTGTGTTTTATTTGTTTACAAACTACTTCATGTTAAACTGCCTATAAAATAATTTTAACCAGTCAAGTATCATACATCTTTTTGATTCAGACGGTTAATAATGTCTTTTCCAGGTTTATTCCTGTGTTTATTCCAGACTAGTATGAGAGTTATAATAACCATTTATTCCAGGCTATGTCCTGTAGTTTTCGGATTTATACCTAGGTTTATTTTAACCATTAATTCCAGGCTTAGTCCTGAGTATCCAGACTTATTTTAACCATTATTGCCAGGCTATGTTTTGAGTATCCAGACTTAAATCTAGGTTTATTTTAACCATTATTTCCAGGCTATGTCTTGAGTATCCGGACTTATATTAGGTTTATTTTAACCATTATTTCCAGGCTATGTCCTGGGGTTCCGGACTTATATATTTTAACCATTTTTTCCAGGCTATGTCTTGAGTATACGGACTTATATCTAGGTTTATTTAAACCATTATTTCCAGACTATGTCCTGAGTTTCCAGACTTATTTATATATATATATATTAACCATTATTTCCAGAGTTCTTGAGGTTCCGGACAAGTATCCGAGGTTTATTTTAAATATTATTCCAGGCTATGTCCTGAGGTTCCGGACAAGTATCCGAGGTTTTATTTCAACCATTAATTCCAGGCTATGTCCTGAGGTTCCGGACTAGTATCCGAGGTTTTATTTCATAAATTAATTCCAGGCTATGTCCTAAGGTTCCGGACAAGTATCCGAGATTTAATTTTATACATTAATTCCAGGCTATGTCCTTAGGTTCCGGACAAGTATCCGAGGTTAATTGCAACCATTAATTCCAGGCTATGTCCTGAGGTTCCGGACAAGTATCCAAGGTTTATTTTAAATATTAATTCCAGGCTATGTCCTGAGGTTCTGGACAAGTATCCGAGGTTTATTTTAAATATTATTCCAGGCTATGTCCTGAGGTTCCGGACAAGTATCCAAGGTTTATTTTGAATATTATTCCAGGCTATGTCCTGAGGTTCCGGACAAGTAACTGAGTCTTTATTTTAAATATTAATTCCAGGCTATGTCCTGAGGGTCCGGAAAAGTATCAAGATTTTTAGTTATTCCGGACTAAGATCCGTTTATATTTTTATTAGAAGGACAAGATACTCGTTCTCTCTCAATTATTTTACAGGAAAGCCTTGAAGACGATTAACAAACGAAGCTTACAATGGCAGCTACAGTACCAGTATATATAAAGTTACGAAAGTACGAGATTATACCACAACCACATTTAAGGACATCCACATAAAAGGAATAATAGATGTGTTGGAAGAAAAACCCAATCATTACTACAAACAATTTTACAAGATGGAACGACATGAATGACAGTTTGTGAATTCCAGTATATGGATGCTTCAAAAAGATGTATTCTTCTGCAACGAAACTGATATAAAACAAACAATAGTTTGACGTCTTAACGTTCTTAAATAGTTAACCATTTCATACATCCTTGCATATCAGTACATGATAAAATACATGTAGTACATGGGAACTTGTCAGTTTTACATAGTATATATACAATACCATGTGTGAGTATTTGTGGATTTAAACAACAACTTGATGACACTGGAACCTGATCTTGTGATATCTTGTGCACTTCACCTATTCTGACCATAGATGTACGGTAGCAAGTAGAAAATTCATTAAAATATACAATTAAAGGACAGAATATAGTAGAACATTTTTTATAGCTATGGATTTTAATATTAGCAATTTGGTGAAATTAAAAAAAAAATAGTTTGCAATTAATTAATTGTTAGAATGTCTGATCGACTACAAGTTCAATAAAATTAAATGCAAATTGACTGATATATCATGAATAATATCATTTTACTTTCAGCTGAAACACTGGTATCTGTTCTACTTGTTTATTTTCAATGATAATTATCAAAATAGGTTTTGATAGTTTTATAAATTTTTGTGGTTATAATTAAGAAATATTATATCCCAAACAGTGATTTTATCGCTCAATAACATCACTGTTTGGAGTTCGGATGCGAGGAATTATATCACGAGGGCGTAGCCCGAGTGATATAATGATGCGCATCCGAACGACAAACAGTGATGTTATCAAGCGATAAAATCACTGCTTTGGATATATTATTTCGATTCTAACACGACATTAACAAATAAATGTTGCGGTACATGATAGTTAAGCAAAATTCCGTCTGATTTGTTTCCGAACTTATTTTCAGCGCGTCTTATTTTTAGTGGTTACGTCACGTGTATAATGATTACGTCACATGTCTAAATATAGAACGTCAAACTGTGCATCTGTTGCATAATAACACACACTTTCTGTTCTTCTATGTTCAATAGGGAAAAATGCGGGTCGTGTTAGAATTGAAATTAACATATACATGTACTTTTGATCTACCGAACAGATAAGCTTATCATTACAATATTACATAACACTCGCGAACAGTACCAATAAACCCATACAGTTACTGCAATGCTAATTATATGATAATGAATATCACTGTACGGTAATGCAATTTATGTAACATTATTAATGTATACCACATGGAACAATTAGTAAGGATTATCTATAGGCATTTTATAGGACTATAAGTTCATTAGTTAGACTTCTCAATTTTTAGTTTACATCTATAACTTTAACAGAATCAGACATGTTAATTCTGTACAACAAAATTTATACGATGAAAATTAGTTACGACCATGTTTTACGATTCTAGCGCGTCTTGAATATTATTGTCTTAGTGTTATTTACATAAATGTTATATAGTTAATCATGATTTCTCTTTGTAAAAATTTAAAAAGCCTACTGTACATTAATATTTTAACACATGTTTGTCGATAAGAACATATTTTGTTTTAGTAACAACATCATTTTAACATATTATGACGCATGTTAAGTTAAATATAAGTAAGCCACAATATTTATCACAGTTTGAACATTATTACATTTTACTTGCAGTTCCTTATGGCTAAACTGACTACATATGTAACACGGTAATATAATGTCTTAGCACTTTTCCATATTTCCAGCTTTCCCACCAATATGCTAAATCCCTGTGGAAATGCCTAATCACAACTCTATTGATCACCACTCTATTAAAGAACTCTTTTTCGTAAGCACACACCAAGATTACATAGCGTATTTCAAAAATTATCGATCATTTCATATGAAACGATATGGTTATAAACCAGTAGAAAATATCTCCCAATTATCGCTTATTGTCAATTTTCAGGCATGAGCAGAATGCCAGCTTTAAACTACATTGATAAATTACTTGGGGCAAACACATCATGTTCAATGTAGGTTGTTAACGCTTATCCCCCCCCCCTCAATTGTAAAAAGGCATCACATTACACTGAAGATTCGTCAAAAATGGTGAATCAAATGTTAGTTCTCATCTCAAACAGGCACCATAAAAAGCTTATCAAAGCAATGTTTACATTTTGCATGGCTACGCTTAGGTGAAATATCACCAACGGCGTACTTCAATCATACTTTCCAGTTTGTTACATAAGCACAGAAAGCGGGTAAACCTACCATATCAATTTTGACATTCAAACTTTAGTAACATTCGGTCTAACTTTTCACAACAGTAATTAAATTATTATGCCTTTTCGCATTAAAACAATATGTTCAGTACAAGCTGTCCAGGATAACATTTTCCGACAGTCCTGAGTCTGTTATTAATTAACAGAACAGGCCAACCAGTAACAAGCAAACAGTTTAGTAGGACTTTAAAGAGATCTACATCCCATTTAGGTAAGACCCTCATACTACACTTCACACAGTTAGGGCAGTAAGGGTTTTCGTAATATTGACTGTGGCGACAAAAGTTTTTTGTTTAACATTTACATTCCATATGTGCTACTTTTAATTCCTTGACAGTCCAAAACAGCATAATTATGTTTTTTGTATAATCTTTACATTATTCATTGCACACTTTTATTTCCTTGACCGACTAAGGCAGCAAGGGTTTTTGTATAATCTTAACATTATTCATGCACACTTTTATTTCCTTGACCGACTAAGGCGGCAATGGGTTTTTATGTAATTTTTACATTATTCATGCACATTTTTATTTCCTTGACTGACTGAGGCAGCAAGGATTTGTGTATAACCTTTACATTACAAAGCACATATTAAATCCTTTGACTGACTGATAATATTTACATTACTTATATAAAAATGCTCACTTCTATTACCTTGACTGACTAAGACAGCAAGGGTTTGTGTATAATCCTTACATTACAAATACACACTTCTATTTCCTTGACTGACTGAGGCAGCAAGGGTTTGTGTATAATCTTTACATTACAAATGCACACTTTTATTTCCTTGACTGAGACAGCAAGGATTTTTTGTATAATTTGTACATTATTCATGTGCACTTTTAATTCCTTGACTGACTAAGACAGCAAGGGTTTGTGTATAATCCTTACATTACAAATACACACTTCTATTTCCTTGACTGACTGAGGCAGCAAGGGTTTGTGTATAATCTTTACATTACAAATGCACACTTTTATTTCCTTGACTGAGACAGCAAGGATTTTTTGTATAATTTGTACATTATTCATGTGCACTTTTAATTCCTTGACTGACTAAGACAGCAAGGGTTTGTGTATAATCCTTACATTACAAATGCACACTTTTATTTCCTTGACTGACTGAGGCAGCAAGGATTTGTGTATAATCCTTACATTACTAAGCACACATTAAATCCTTTGACTGACTGATAATATTTACATTACTTATATATAAATGCTCACTTCTATTACCTTGACTGACTAAGACAGCAAGGGTTTGTGTATAATCCTTACATTACAAATACACACTTCTATTTCATTGACTGACTGAGGCAGCAAGGGTTTGTGTATAATCTTTACATTACAAATGCACACTTTTATTTCCTTGACTGAGACAGCAAGGATTTTTTGTATAATTTGTACATTATTCATGTGCACTTTTAATTCCTTGACTGACTAAGACAGCAAGGGTTTGTGTATAATCCTTACATTACAAATACACACTTCTATTTCCTTGACTGACTGAGGCAGCAAGGGTTTGTGTATAATCTTTACATTACAAATGCATACTTTGATTTCCTTGACTGACTGAAGCATCTAGGGTTTTGGTATTATATAGGCATATTATGGTGACGTTAATCCCATGAGTTTGTTTGTCTGGGGTCATAAGAGCTTGTCTTTGACTGCTCTTATGTATGGCGAATTGGTTCCCCAGTTAAGACATGAAAAACGTCTAGATGTAAAATGTTATCCATTTATCGGCTTAATAAAAAAGCCCATTAACAACTTACACATTGCGTTGTTTTATTTTGGTGTCTTACAAGCTGCACAAACTCTAGGGATTTAATTATGAAAAACACGATGGCCATAAAAAAATATTCCTATCTCAGAGAGATTATGTAAAATGTGCAATCTAGGGAAAACAGAAGATGAAATTCATTTCATGCTTGAATGTCCTAAATATAAGACTTTTAGAAGCATTTACCTTAAAGAATGTGCTGATTTATGTAAAAACTTTTCCTACACTCAATTGTAATGATCAATTAATATTTTTGCTTAGCAATGAAAATGAAAAGTGTATTGAACTTACTGCATCTTATATATGGCAGTGTTATAACATACGGTCACTTAAAATTACAACAACTTAAAAAATGCCAAATAATTGTGAGATTGTTTAGTAATCTAATAGAAGTATCTTTCCCACATACTAGTTGTTATGATATCAAGATTAGATAACTCATTACATGTTTAGTTGTATAGTTAATGGGATTACTTCCCTTTACTTGATATTCATTAATGCTATGTTATATATATGATCATGCCTCTCTGATACCTGAGTCATTCTCACATGAGCTCTGGTCTTAACAACATGTATTGAATGGTTATAATAAATTGTAGAATAGTTTGAATCTTTTTATCATCCATACAACATAACATGGTGTCAGAAGTAAACTAAAGGAACAATATTGTAATAAAAGGAATTTAATAAAAATTATTTGGAATCGGATTTAACAAGCATTCTGGAAAGAAATTAAATTGTGCGCATCACAAACATTTAACTTTCTTCGGAGGAATCAATTAATTCTACAGCTCTACAATGGATTTAAATAGTGTACCCATACCAACAATGAACTGGGACAGTCAGAACGCTATGGAGGAGTTCAAAAAGTATAGGCAGCATGCAGAACTTATATTTAGTGGCGCATTAAGAGAAAAAGAAGAAGAAATACAAGTAACTTACTTATTACTTTGAATTGGTGATAGAGGCCGCCAGATATATAATACTCTTACATTAACTGAGCTCCAAAGAAAATCAGTAAAGGCAATTCCGGATGCAATTCAAAAACATCTACAACCAAAATCAAATCCTCTATTTAGCAGATACAAATTCCACAATGAAAAACAGGGAAACAGTACGATAGAACAATTCATCACGCGTCTAAAAACATTAGCAAATGATTGCGCTTTTCATGCAGGGTACAGAGATGATGTCATACGAGATAAAATAGTGATTGGAATTACGTCGGAAAAAGTTCGTGAAAAACTAATCAAGGAAGGCGAAGCATTGACTCTTGAAAAAGCAGTCAAGATATCACAGTCACGCGAATATGCACAGGCACAACTACGTGATATGACTAATTCCAAAAACGTCGATGACATTAATCATAAACGACATTCCACGTCAACACACCAAAACGAGACTGGAAAGAAACACAATCACCATTCAAGAGTTAGACAAAACCAACAGATAACAAAATGTGGAAATTGTGGACAGTCACATCACAGCAAAGATCGATGTCCGGCAAGAGGAAAACTATGCAAGAACTGCCATAAATAGAATCACTATGCAGTTGTGTGTAGGTCAAACAAAAAAGTGCATGAAATCGAAACCGGGAACAATAACAGTGACAGTAACAGTGACAGTGAATTTTGTATTGGTGCAGTTGATTCACTTTCAAAGGGACAGGTATTTGTTGATTTACAGGTGGGCTCTAAAGGTCATTTTAAACAGTTTAAACTTGACACAGGGGCATGCTGTAACATCCTTTCTGAGGCAGATTTCAAATCCCTCAAGGTCAATACCCCCTTAAAGAAGCCAACTGTCAAACTCACTGCTTACTCAGGCACTGAAATTAAGGTTCTAGGAGTAGTAGATCTCTCATGCAGCTACAAGAAGAAATGCACAAAACTTGTAGAATTTTATGTTGTGAGAACAAACAAACCCTCAATCCTAGGTTTACAATCATGCCTTGACTTCAGTTTTATTCAGATTGTAATGTCCGTAGACCAGAATGAGCAAATGAACAAAAAAGTATGTCTTGCATGACTTTCCTGAAGTTTTTCATGGCTTTGGAAAATTACCTGGTGCTTGTTCGATCAAAGTAGATCCCAAGTATTCCCCAGTAATTCATCCTCCCCGACGCGTTCCTGTAGCTCTTCAAAGCAAGGTTAAAAAGGAACTTGATGCTATGGAAAAGGCTGGAATCATAGCCAAGGTCACCACACCAACAAATTGGGTGAATAGTATGGTCGTAGTCAATAAGCCACATTCTGATAAAGTTAGAATTGTAATTGACCCTAAAGACCTTAATAAGGCAATCCATAGGCCACATTATCCTACAAAAACCTTAGATGATATTTTGCCGCAGTTAAAATCTGCAAAATATTTCACAAAACTTGACTGCAAATCAGGTTACTGGTCCGTTGTTTTAGATGATAAATCATCATATCTAACAACATTCAACACCCCTCAAGGTCGTTATAGGTATCTAAGATGTCCCATGGGACTGAAATGCAGCCAAGATCTCTTCCAGCAAAAGATGGATGAGTGCTTAGAAGGCTTACTTGGTTGTAGTGTCATTGTAGATGACATTCTTGTTTATGGTTCAACTCGAGAAGAGCATGACATAAACCTAAGAAACTTACTTGATAGGTGCCGCCAAAAGGGCATTAGGTTAAACGAAGACAAACTTGTTGTTTGTGTCTCGGAGGTTAAGTATTTTGGTCACATCCTCTCAGCTGATGGATTGAAACCAGACCCCGAAAAATGTAGGGCTATCCAAGAGATGGAAGCGCCTAAAGACAAGTCTGAGCTTAAGACAATACTTGGCATGATAACTTATCTATCTAGATATGCCCCAAACTTGTCCGAGATCATTCATCCACTCTCAGAAATATTAAAGAAAGATATCATTTTTCACTTGGATGCTCCTCAAGTTCGAGCATTTCAGAAAGTCAAAGACATACTTACTGAGTGTCCAGGCCCAGTGTTATCTTATTTTCATCCAAATAAGGCACTAGCACTTCAGTCTGACAGTTCTCAGTATGGCTGTGCTTCTACTTTAATGCAAGATGGAAAACCTATAGCTTTTGCAAGCAAATCCTTGACCAACTCAGAAAGGTCATGGGCCATGATTGAGAAAGAACTTCTTGCCATAGTATTTGGCATGACAAAGTTCAGACAATATATCTACGGTAGGCATATAACTGTAGAAACAGATCATTTACCCTTGATCAGTGTTGTTAAGAAATCCCTATACAGTGCCCCGGCAGGATTACAAAGGCTCTTATTAGCGTTACATGGTTATGATTTTGAGTTGCAGCACAAAGCAGGCACTCAAATACCCGTTGCTGACACATTGTCTCGGAAATATTTGCCAGATACTTATCCAGAAATTTCCGAAAATAGCAATTTGCATGTTCACTTCATAACAAAAAACTTGCCATACACAGATCAAAAACTTAGTGAAGTTAGGTCAAAAACTGAGTCAGATCCAACACTCATGACCTTGAAACAAATCATTCTTCAAGGCTGGCCTGAAAAACGCAAAGATTGCAATTCTCAAGTTCTAGAATACTGGAATTATAGAGATGAACTCACTGTTGTAGATAATATCATCTACAAAGGTCAAAGATTGATTATTCCTAAGTGTCTAAGATCTGAAATGTTAAATTTGCTACATAAAGGTCACCCCGGTCAGGAACGTAGCTTCCGCAGGGCACACATTTCTATGTTTTGGCCTAACATTAGCAAAAACATAGTGCAGAAAGTGCAACAGTGTTCTGTATGTGCAGAACATCAAAGGTCAAATTCAAAGGAACCCTTGGTTTCACATGAAATCCCTAAGTACCCATGGCAGGTAATAGGTACTGATGTATTTACATTAGATAACCAAGACTACTTATTAGTATGCGACTACATGAGCAACTATTTTGAAATTGACATGATTAAAAATACAAACAGTAGCACTATCATTAAGTTAATGAGAACTTGGTTTTCAAGACATGGTATTCCCCAGAAAATAGTTTCAGATGGTGCTAGTTATTACACATCACAAGAATTTAAAGAATTCACAACTAAATGGGACATAAAGCATGTAAGGTCATCACCTCAATATCCCCAAAGTAATGGCCTTAGTGAATCATGCGTGAAGAAAGTAAAAACATTGCTTAAAAATGCAAGCAAGATGGGACAGACCCTTTGATAGCAATTTTAGAATTACGTGCTACCCCGCTAAGCATAGGTTATTCTCCCACTGAAATCTTAATGGGAAGGAAAATAAGGACATTTATACCTATGTCTGAAAAGAACTTAACACCCAAAACAACAGATTTTAAGAGAATAAGGTCACTTCTTGAAAAACAAAAGTGCATTCAAAAGAAAAATTATGATAAACATTCAAGGTCCCTTAAACCATTTAACATAGGAGAAAATGTTAGAATTCAGCAGGGAAAATCTTGGAATCCCGCTGTCATTCAAGAAAAATTAGACAATCGCTCCTATTCTGTAGAAACACCTGATGGTGGCCAATATATCAGAAACAGGCAACATCTAATGAAGGATTATATCTGCCAAGATAATGACCCTCCATTAAACACTGATAACGATCAATTTACACAGGCCATTTGTAGTAATCAAGACATAGCAGATTCCCAGGGTAAACTTTCACACCAGTTAACCTCACAGCATGCCAGTGTCAAGAGTGATAATCTGACCTTTAATCACTCAAAGTCACCTGTTTCAACAAATACTCTCAAACTGCCAAACATTTATCCAGAAGGTTATGTAACTCGTTCTGGGAGGCAGGTTAAACCAAAGATAATTCAGTCTGTGTAAAATAAGTGTATAAATACACATTGAACAAATAGGCATAAATTGCAGTAGTGTTTATTGTGCTTTAAACAGAAAAAGTACAAAGTTTATATTGACAGTATGAAAGCATTTTCTAGGACAAATTTATCATAATAATTAAATGTGTTTATCTCAAATTCATTAATTGATGTCAGTCTTGACATGGACATTATTTTTATTGCTTAATGCTTTCTCAGAATAAATTGACATTTATAGCGGACAAATGTTTATGAGCTTCTCAATTTCAAACAAAGGGAGATGTTATGATATCAAGATTAGATAACTCATTACATGTTTAGTTGTATAGTTAATGGGATTACTTCCCTTTACTTGATATTCATTAATGCTATTTTATATATATGATCATGCCTCTCTGATACCTGAGTCATTCTCACATGAGCTCTGGTCTTAACAACATGTATTGAATGGTTATAATAAATAGTAGAATAGTTTGAATCTTGTTATCATCCATATAACATAACACTAGTGAGGGGTCAAATAAGTTCAAATATATGTGTAAAACAATCATCATGTTAATATGCGTTTATAGGTCAATAGCTGATTGTATAAATAATAATTTTAGTCAAGTACATTTATACAGTACAACAATAATAGAAGTTTTATGCATAATAAGTAATTGTAGTTATTTATTTATTAACATCATTAGTCTTTGTCAATGTGCATCTCAAAAGATATTGTGGGTAAGTTATTGTTGAGGTTTTTTACAAATTCTATTTCTTTTATGTGTTGTCATTTAAAATGCCTTTGTTGAATGCATATAGTTATTAGTCCTTTGTTAATTGTGTTATCAAATCAGAATTAGCTTATGTTATCTTATTATTGTTTTGTTTATGTACATTTAATGTACTGATATTTCATGTAATTGTATGCCTGAGAAGGCCCATGATTGGTAATAAAACATTATTCTATTCTATTCTATTCTATTCACGGTCCGACCTGTCCGTAACTGCGGCAGTAGCTAGTTTTCGGCAATGTGACTAGAAAAAAAAAACTTTATATATAATATATAGACTATACTGTATATTACATATAAACTATAAATTTTTTCTAAAATTACTTTTTTACACTATCTTTAGATGTACGTTAATGTGATTTTAAAGGTGTAACAAACAATTAAGGCAGGTTACTTAATTTATAAAACAAACCACTAAAACCTCTGGATTAAGAAAGTTAATTACAATTATTACTTAGAAAACATTATCTTTTGATCTTAATTAAACTATACGTAATTTTCTCAAGGTGTAACTAATTAACTCTTTATAGCTTTATGCTAATTGGCGGTAAGTAATTTCAGAGAAAACTTCAAAAGATATGAAAAAACGGTTTGCTATAATCTCATGATAATATTTTTAATTATTATTGCTATTAGATAATGATAGATGCTAGATGTTATAAAACTGATTGAAAAACTGAAACCAAATTCCTTCTCCAAATCCCTCCAGGGGCGTGCACGTCGCGCAGAAGGCACACGGCAGGTCAAGGTCAAGTCATCTTAAGTACCAGAGGTGATTGGTTGACCTGTCGTGACTAACTCTGGAGGGTTGGCGCTAATGAGAGCCGTTTTTGTTATCGTCAGTATGGAACTTGATGCCTGGCCAGTATTGTTCGTACTCCTCTAACCACAACGAAAAAGA
>NW_026852148.1:0-11061 GCF_026571515.1 Ruditapes philippinarum
AAATATGACCAGGCAGTCCTGTCATGTCTAAAAAAACTTCAAGCAATCCCTTTAACATTTCAGATATATCTGATACAATATTGGTATAATTGAAAGTGTTTTTTTCATTTTCTCATTTAGTTGTGAGCAGAAAAATTTCAGCTAATTTGAAGACTGCTTGATTTTAAAGCTACATGCCTCCAGATGAGTCAAAATATTTCAATAAAATCAAACCTGAGAAAAATGTACTAAGATGCAAGAGAAAGTAAGAAGTTTCAAGATTCAAGTAATATTTTTATATCTTATGTGCGATTTATGACTGATTTTCAGTATTTACAACTATATTTCTACTGCGTTACTAACGCAGTATACTGTGCTCCCCTTAGTTCACGGTACTTAACACTTTAAAACAGTAAAGAAGACAAACAATAAACTTACACTACAAAAACTTTCATAAACTGTATCATTTAGTCATTTTTCTGCTATATGACACAAGGAAACAACAATATATTCAATCAAAATAAGTTTTAATTTGTCAGATGTAGACCGTGTGTCGGCCATTTTGAAAACAGTATGCCATCATTTAACTCGCGGTAATGGTGTTTTATTTCAGTTTTTTCATGTTTCAGTTAAATTTCTTTATGTTATTTTGCATAATTTTAAATATTAAAAGTATCTTTACATTGTAACTCAAAATTTTTCTTTCAACAAACAAGAACATTAAGAAAATGATGATTGTTTCAGACGTATGCACAAATTTAATGGACTATTGTTGTTTTTTGCAGAAGTTTGTAAAATGTTGTTCAGTTTTACGTAAAAATCTATAGATTTAAATTATTTTGCACAAAAACTTTGTTGTTAAGGTGTTTGAATAAAATATGTCAATTCTGACAAATTTTAACACTGGTCACATGAAAATATGCCATTACCGTGAGATAAGTGATGACGCGGAATTAGTGATGTTGAGTATAAAGGCTATTTACGCATATTTTAACCACTTTTTAGTAATTTACGTGGTTTGTAAGTGCCATTGATAATGTGTAAATTGCTTCCTTTAGGTAACTTCACAATATTACACATTCAATACATTTTTCAAATTTTTCATGAAAATTAGCATGAATCTGGAGGCGTGCTGCTTTAAAGAAAATTCTAGAGGCGAATAAGCCTCTGTTGTGTGTAAGGTGAAAATCAAAACTTTTCAAAAGTGAAAATCAATTGATGTATATGTATATCTGATATTATAGTGATTTATTTCACTGTCAATGAGGTCATTTATATCTGAGATAGAGATAGACTGAATAGACCGAGTGTATGTTTGGGTCGAGTTAACTCTGGGACGAATTCATGAGGCTAACATTCAACATTTTTAATAATTTACCTTTCCCCGCATCAGTTGCTTCGTGGCGTTCCCATGGATATTTGAATAGAAGTCGATCACCCCGTGTTCCTGAAGTGACAAGAATAATTGACTTTAATTCTAGACTTCCTTCCTCGCTCATTTCACCCTTTTTCGTATAGGCTTAACGCCACTAAATGTTGTTCGGTGTAAACATCTCGTTAACCATGTACAACAGCAGATATTTGCCACAGGTGCTCGTCCAGTCTTGGTGCCCATATAAAAAAAAAATGAAGTTAAAAAAACCAAAACAAAAAAACCCATCAAAACAACTATTTTGGGTTGGGTGTAAGAAAAAAAAATTGAAGTAAAGTAATTGTATATAGGAAAACAAATTTTTTTTTTCAATTTTTTTTTCTTAACTCAACCCAAAATAGATCTAGAAATTTTTGTTGTTTTGATTTTTTTTTATATGGGCACCAAGACTGGACGAGCACTGTGATATTTGCCTGTCAGTTCATAAACTTATTTGAGATCATAATAGGTAACTATATATGTAGATAAGGTCAATTTACTGCCTATCTATTTACTCATCCTATATTTACAAACACAGTTGTAATCACTGTAGTGTATAACTAACTGTACATTTTCATTCATTCAGGCATAATTACATGACATCATTTCAGGCCCGTCGTCACGATTTTGTGATTGGTGCGGCCAACTTTGTTGGTTTGAGCCAGAATCTAGGGGGGAACGGGGGCATGCTCCCCGGAAATTTTTTATTCTAGGATGCTCTCAGGGGCGTTTTCCCGTATATTTGGCACAGTTTACAGCCTGCCGCTAGTACATGTTATAGTAATATATGTCAACGATTTTTTTACATTTTTAAGTGCGCCGTAAGTTTTAAGGGTGAAATTTAAGGTTCGCATAACGGACGGACAGGTGTACATAAAAATGAAAACAGTACATGTAATTGATATTTGGCAAATGAAAAATAAACAATAACTGATGTTATAATTCTGTAGATGCATTTTTATCTGATAATTATAAATAAACAAATACAAGAAATATTAACCATGATTTTCATTCATCATTATAAGAATTATGGGTAATGTCTCTTGTTCTTGTTGTGAGTTACTTTGCTCAGTGAACTGTCTCTTGTTATGTTCTTGTTATGTCCTGTGTTGTTAAGTGATGTCCAATAAATATCTTGTATTTATGTATTGTCCAGGTCAAGCAAATATAACTGGCAAGACGAACTTGTTTGGTATGAGATAAAACACAACACTTAGGTTGAATGAAATAGGGCATTTATTAAATGCCATAAATGACAAATGTTACATAATAACAAACATGACAAATGTTACATAATAACAAACATGGCATGTATATATTTGTATCGAAATAACCAAACTGGGAGGCAAAAAAAAGGAAGACAATTATAGATTTTATATAGAATAGGGGTTGTTAAATCTCTTGTTATAAGGTGTGAATGGAAAAGATACTGACTGTCACTGGTAAATTTTAATTTGTTACGTTTAGTGTTCATTTCGCCGTGCACTGTTTGTCAATTAGACGCGGGAAAATTAAGCTTAATGTCCGCGCATGCGTCGATTATCGTTTGTTTCCGTAGCGTCTGATATCGTCTGTTATTGTATTGTATCGGATGGTTCCGTACCGTACGCTTATTAGCGGAAACTCAAACTGATTCAACTATGTTAGTATCGTATGAACAGTTTTTGTATGTCTAATTGTGTTATACGAAATGAGAGAAAGTTTTACATTGGTTTTTAACATTTGATTTCTTCCAAATTCCCGCGAACTATCCTTTTCCAAATTACTTCGTTTTTATTCTCTCACGAGTATTCTATTAATATATAAATTCTATTCGTTTATTATTGATAGGAAATATCTTATTATTAAGATATTTTCATCTTTAATTTAGACGCTTTGGTAGGTCTCTTTTCATTTCATTCATTTATACTTGAAATAATTCTTATTTGCATAGCTCAATTGCTATATGCTTTTAGGCTTTTCCCATTGAATTGACGAACCTTCGCCAGGAGTTGTAGACATTATTCTACCCAGTGACATTAATATTGGTACAGGAAGCCAGAGTGAGTTGACGTCGGAAAGTGGCACACAAGAGAATTAATTTTCCCGCGTCTAAGCACAGCGAAATCAACATTTAACGTAACAAATTAATCGACCCGTGCCATTTTCCCCTGCTAAGAGAAAAATGGCTTCTGACATTTTCTTAACATATAAAAAGAACAAAATTTTTTTTTTTTCAGAAAAACTGCATAAGAAACAAAATATCAAATGATTTGTGAAAATAAGAAAATATGTCTGCAAAATAAGGATTTTCCTTATTTTATACTATCTATCTATCTATCTATCTATCTATCTATCTATCTATCTATCTATCTATCTATCTATCTATCTATCTATCTATCTATCTATCTATCTATCTATCTATCTATCTATCTATCTATCTATCTATCTATCTATCTATCTATCTATCTATCTATCTATCTATCTATCTATCTATCTATCTATCTATCTATCTATCTATCTATCTATCTATCTATCTATCTATCTATCTATCTATCTATCTATCTATCTATCTATCTATCTATCTATCTATCTATCTATCTATCTATCTATCTATCTATCTATCTATCTATCTATCTATCTATCTATCTATCTATCTATCTAATCTATCTATCTATCTATCTATCTATCTATCTATCTATCTATCTATCTATCTATTATCTATCTATCTATCTATCTATCTATCTATCTATCTATCTATCTATCTATCTATCTATCTATCTATCTATCTATCTATCTATCTATCTATCTATCTATCTATCTATCTATCTATCTATCTATCTATCTATCTATCTATCTATCTATCTATCTATCTATCTATCTATCTATCTATCTATCTATCTATCTATCTATCTATCTATCTATCTATCTATCTATCTATCATTCATTCATTCATTCATTCATTCATTCATTCATTCATTCATTCATTCATTCATTCATTCATATATTCATTCATTCATTCATTCATTCATTCATTCTGTGCAGTGCTGATATACTTCATCTCTTCTATCACTTTATCTTTTGTTCTTTGCTTAACTTGTCTGGAAAATGCAATCTATATTATATATTCTGATTTAAAATTTTCACCAATTATTATATTATATTTTGTTCTTTATGTAACTTGCCTGCAATTCTGTCTGCAAAGTGAAGATTAAACTAAAGTTTCAAACTGTGTTCTTTTAAACATAAGATTTTATAAATAATAGTTCTTTGTAGTATTAATTAGATCAGTATCTTTCCCATTTCCACATTAGACAAGAGATTTCACACCCCTTATATAATCTATATTGTTTCAAAATTGTTCAAAACGATCTTGTTTGTGACGACAACGATATATACAGTTCGATATTATTGTATTTGGTGGGCGGGATTTAGTTTCCGAATATTAATTAGGCCCCATTCGGAAAACCTGCGAACCAATCGCATCATCTCAGCCATTTCCGTCAAACTTCGAGACAACTTATTGGTATTAGCCGAGATGATCCGCGGTCTACGGCGGAAAAGGCCGAAAAGTGTAGTTGGGTCCAAATCACATGTCAAAGATGGCAACACGTGAAATTATGCGAATGAGTGGTCGACTCAATGTTTTGAAGAAATTTCAGTTGATTTCTCAAGGGACACGTGCACTTACATTTCAGGTAAACTGAGATAAGTAGCTGAAAATGACATGATTTTCAAAACTGTGTCCCTCAAAAATTTTATTTAACTTCAACGTCGTGTGAAAATCGCGAAATCATAAGACAATTTAGTATTTTTTTTAAATTTTTATTTTCATTTAAAATCTATGATAATCTGCATTTATTTAAGACTGAATTGTATTATCTGAACGAATTATGTCAAACAGACTTGTCCTCGTAATAGATCTAAGTATGTTTAATTTAAAAATGACTTGTCCATATGAGGTTAGGATTTCGTCATATATACCTATCCCAACGATATACAATCTACTCCACTTACAACGGGAAAAGAGTCAACTCGGCCCTGTACCAACTCGGCACGGGTCAACTCGGCCCACTTTACAAAAATATATATTACGTATTAACTTTGCTTTGCATGTTGTTAAGGTAAATGAATGATAAGAAATATCTTATTATTATATAATTATACATTGTACTTCTGCTGAAATAAAGTATATTTAGAAAAAAAATGTTATTTATTTGTCTTGCAGATTCGATAAAATTAATATAGATCTAATAAAAATGTGTTTCCTTAGATGCATTTTGTTTGTAAAGTAACATTATTATCGCTAGTTTGGGGCGATTAAATGTCCGATTTTAAAATTTATTACATCAATTAAAAGCTGATAATCTTAGCTTTCTCTCAGTATATATTTCAACACATTCTTTGACACTGAAGGTATCTAAATTTACGGTTAAACCTACCACGAGTCAGAAATACAGTGAGATACGCAATCAGTTATCTTTACTCGCAATTCTACTGATAAGAAAAGCCTGTCTGCTGCTAGTTCGGAAACTGTCAATCTGTGTATTATAAATAATTACCATAATTACGATAAATAGTGATAACACAAACCTAGATATTAATTATTGAAAAGTGGGCCGAGTTGACCCGGGCCGAGTTGGAATAGGGCCGAGTTGACTCGGGGGCCGAGTACGTTTTAGGGCCGAGCTGACCCGGATTCCTTACAACGAGATCGGATTTAACCAGATACCGCCTATAATGTACATTCTACTTTGTCCCAACATTTTTCCTTCCATTCTCCTTTCATTTATATTGTATATAACAAGATCTGTCTCTTAAAAATGTATACAATTATGTATACCTGCTTGAGTGATCCTAATTGATTTTAAAGCACTATGATGTAGAACTAAGATCGGTTTTAGGGAGATATCGGTTACAACGTACATATATTTGATGTCCCATACGTATTTTTTCAGAATTTTAACGAGGTCACATCATTGGCACTTCGTCTGCATCGTCGTCACCTTGAGAAAAACAATGGTGATCAAAAACAAAGGGCAATTTGAATTAGGGAAGAAATTGAAATTATTTAGCAATTAGCACCTTGTTTTGTCAGCGTTATGGGCTAAATTGTCCTTAAGCTGATGAAATGTCTTAACAAAAAAATTTTTTGAGTGATTAGCACAAAGGAAGCGTCTAATTTCTTGCAGTGTTATTCGGTGTTCATGAGAAATACACTGTGTCACTTGAAAACAAACTTAAAATTGTACATATTAAGACAAACGTAGTTGGTTTGATGTAGTATTATGTGTTTTCATATGTTTTGTTAGCTAGATATATTTATATTATGTATATTTAAAAAAATAAAACAAATACTTCTAAGTGCAAACTGTTACCTCCAGTGATCACGCTAGACCTAAAATTTAGGGAGAAGTGACTTCTCTCTCCAGTGAAAATAGGGAGAAGTTTTTAGGGACAAGGATAAGTGCATACGAACTGCATTTTTTTGAAGTGTTGATGTTCCATTTCATACTAAGTTTTAAGATTGATTAACATTATGTGGAGTACATAACAGTTTATTAAGTAACTCATAACAATAAACAGCAAAATTACAAATGTGGCAGTCTTTTTTATGCCACCGCAATCTGCCATGCGGTGGCATATAGCGATTCACCTGTGTGTGTGTGTGTGTGTGTGTGTCGTGTGTTTGTGTGTGTGTGTGTGTTATATAGATTATATAGTGAACTTAAAAATCTTTCTTTTTGAAAAAACCACAAGTCCAATTTCAAAAACCAAACTTGGGCAGGAATTGTTCCATGGGGAAGGGCTTCCATAGTTTTTCAAAGAATTTCAATTCCATGCAGAAATCTGGTTGCCCATGGCAACCAAAAGGAATTAATAAGAATAAATTAAAAAAAAATCTTCTTTGTAAGACCAAAAGGCCTAGAGCTTAGATATTTATCATAAGGCATTGTCTGGTAGACCTCTAACAAGATTGTTCAAATTATAGCCATGGGGTCAAAATTGGCCCCCCCCGGGGGTCATTGATTTTCACTATGTACATATTAGTAAAAACTTTAAATACCTTCTTGTAAAAACCCAAAAGGCCAAGAGTTTAGATATTTTGCATAAGGCATCATCTGGTAGACCCTTACCAAGATTGTTCAAATTATAGCCCTTGGGTCAAAATCAGCCCCGCCCTGGGGTCATTGATTTTCGCTATATGTACATATAGTAAAAACTTAAAACACCTTCTTGTAAAGACCCTAAAGGCCTAGAGCTTAGATATTTTGCATAAGGCATTGTCTGGTAGACCTCTACCAGTCTGTGCGAAAGTCCGTCGGTCCTCGGTCCTGGCTGAATAAAAATTATGCGGTCCGAGAAAAATTCCTTTCTGTCAGTCCTCGTGTCAGAATAAAATTTCAAAAAGTGAAAAATATCAATGACCTGATTGATAACAAGTTCCCGGTGATGCAAAGAATTTATTAAAGAAGATATTGACCAACCTTAGATCTATTTTGTACTTGTCAAATAAATACCAGTCAACTCTATCTTCAAAATGTTTCATCAACAACGGTAAATTTTGCCGCAAATTACAGATTTGAAAATTTTGTTTTATGATGCCTGTTAAAATAGCCCATTAGTAACAATCTTAAAATAAAAAAAATATTTAATCTAATATAATCAAAATCAACAACAAGTAGAATTGTGATGTTTCTGCAGGAAACAGACAAATTTTCAATTGTCAACATATTTTCGCTAATACCGCTTTTTATAATTAAAAAAAATCGTAACCAAAAGGAAGCTTTGTTTTTTTAAATGTGAATGGTAATATCACTTTTAATGTAGTTTAAAAATTAAATTACTTAAGATATTGTTCACATTAGTTTGAGATGGAGGTATTTACCAGTATGTGTTTGGCAGCAAACAATGAATATTTTTTCTTATGGGAGGGAGGTGTGTGAGTGAATCTGGAAGAAAACAGCATAATGGTCTGATGATGTAGGTTTTTGAAATTATATTTAAAATCTTTTCAATCAGCTTTTATGGTAAGTGCAGTTCATTTGGGACATACTAACATTTTCCTGAATAAGCTTTTCTCTGTTCAAACTCTGACTCTCCAACCCCTAGCTTACTCTGCTAATATACATCATATCTGTCAACTGCATAAGTGCAGCAAAGATGGCTTAACATATTCAACATGCTCTGTGCTCCTACTTTTCTGTGCTTGGGAGTCCAAGGACTCCTCCTTTGAAAATCCTAGTGAAAACCCTGCTTAAGTTTTTTCAATTGGTCAGCATCTTCTTATGTTTCTATATTGATGGTCTCACTAATTTAAAGAAAGACTTTTAAGATTTTTACATTCAACCGAGTTATTATAAAATAATGCTTGAAATGTCTGGGCCGGAAAAATATCATCCGGGCCGGAAATAAACCTAAGGGTCTCGGTCCTTGTGGCCTGAAAAAAAAATTGACTTTCGCATAGATTGCTCTACCCAGATTGTTCAAATTATAGCCCTGGGGTCAAAATCAGCCCCGCCCCAGGGGTCATTGGTTTTCCTTATATGTTTATAGTAAAAACTTAAAAAAATTCTTCTAGCAATTGACAAATGCTAGAGGTTAGATATTTTGCATGAAACATTGTGTTGTAAAAACCTCTGCAAGATTGTTCAAATTATAGCCCTGGGGGTCAAATTGCCCAGCCCTGGGGGTCATTGATTTCAATATATACATATAGTAAAAAAATAAAAAATCTTATTGTCTGAAGGTACAAGGTTAGAGCTTTAATATTTGTTAAATAATATCATCTAAAGGTACTCTACCAAAGTTGTTCAAATTTTGCCTCTTGTTGTCAAAATTAGCCTTGCCCTGGGAGCCATAGGTTTATCTTATATGTATATAGTTAAAACTTAAAAAAATCGTCTTTCTCTAAATTTACAAAGGATAGAGTTAAGATATTTTGCATGAAACATTGTGTAGTGAAAACCTCTAGCAAGATTGTTCAAATTATAGCCCTGGGGTCAGAATTGGTTCCGCCCCGGGGTCATTGATTTTCATTATGTACATATAGTGAAAAAAAGTATATTTTTGTCTGAAGGTTCAAGGCATAGAGCTTTGATGTTTTGATAATATAATATTATCTATAGGTCTCTACCAAAGTTGTTCAAATGTCAAAAATTGACCCTGCCGGGGGGCAGTGATTCTCATTATGTACACGTATTAAAAACAGAAAATAAAACAAATGTTTTCTGAATGGGAGAAAGCTATAGCTTAGATATTTGACTTGAAATGTTGTTTGATGGACCTGTATCAAGATTGTTATTAAACCCTTGGGTCAAAATTATGCCTTGTCCAAGGAGACAGTGACCTACTTTCTTGTCCTTTGATGTACAGCAATGACATTTTGACCATGTGCACAGTTTTAGTTGTAAAATTGAACTTTGACCTAGATTTTGATGATGTGACCTACTTTCTTGTCCTTTGATGTACAGCTATGAAATTTGAACCATGCGGTGGCATAAGCATTTTTCTCAAATGCAATCTTGTTTTCTTCTATATCATCTTTATTATAGGTTTTGTGTAGCTTGTTTTGATTTTAATGCTGCAGCCATGTGATGTTGTGCTGAAATAAAAAAAAATATTTTAGTAAGTCACTAGCAGGCCTACATGAATTTCATCATTATCATTCATAGGGAGTGCCAAGTCAAAGTTCATATAAACTTAATAAGGTTTATGTGGATGCCTTTTTTTTTTCTTTTTTTTTTAAGAAAAGGTACTGTAACGTGTGTACAGTTGATATTTTTTTCTTCGACAGACTTTTTCTGCACCAGTAATGAAAAAAAAAATTAAATCTATCGGTGATACTATTTGCACCGGTCTTTTCCCCATTAACCAGCAAATGACATCAGTGTTTTATTGTTTGTTTACTTGTAAACGTTCTAAAAAAAGTTCTTTTAAAGAATAATAATCAAGGGATAAATCATCACCAACATTGATAACAGAGACCCATTTACCAAATTGCTGAGAAACATGTACATGTGACCAACACTTTTGGCGACACGCTTTTGTAAAGAGAAAATGTGTGAATAAGATCACTAAACTTACCGACTAATTAATGCAATAAGTATGCCCTCAATTTATCCTAATTAACATGAATCGCCGCTAATCTGTTTATTTGTTGTTTATTGATAATAAGTCGGCATTTGACAATACCCGAAGATGTCAACCATTTAATTCCAACACTCGCTAAATTGTCTCACTGCGTTTCATTGGCTTTCCAATTTTACCGACCAATGAAAATGCGTTTAACAAATCGCTTTGAAATTAAGGAGGAGCGTAGACGATTACTGAGCTGCTTGACACTTCAAAATTTATTGCAAGCGTTTATTGAAAATTAGGGCGACTTTGTTTTCACTTTTCTAAGCAATCCGGGCGAAATGGAGAGAGACAAGGCGACTTTGTCGCCCAAGTCGCCTAGAAACGTGATCCCTGACCTCCCTTTGTGTACTCTTTAAAAAGGATGTTTGTGAAAGCGAAAGTAGAAATAAATGATGTTCGACGGTGTCGTATTTCACAATTTGTTCTGTCCCGGTTATAACAAGGAATCATGCGAAGTCAAGACGATCTTGTTGTATCTGGAGTGCACTGTATATGTATGTTGTTATTTATCAAGTTGCAAGACTGAGTGATTTTATAAAGAGTATGATTAC
>NW_026852149.1:0-18620 GCF_026571515.1 Ruditapes philippinarum
AAAAGACCTTTTAAAACTTTTTTTTCCATGCAATTTGCCAGGAACCAGTCACAGCTTCATCGGCAACAATAAAATGCAGATAAAGTGCTTTGTTAAAGGACAAACACCGCTTGTTCTACCACTGGATCACATGGAAAAGAGTCAACTCGGCCCTATACCAACTCGGCAACGGGTCAACTCGGCACGGGTCAACTCGGCCCACTTTAAAAAAAATATATTTAACGTAGTAATATTTAAAAAAAATGAAACAAAAACATGTTTACTTAATAAATATATCATAATTAAGCTTCTAATTAATTGCAGGTGGTCAGTAATCAATTTTAAATGAATGCGTCACTCATAACTATC
Organism: Ruditapes philippinarum; assembly: GCF_026571515.1. Lineage (NCBI taxonomy): Eukaryota > Metazoa > Mollusca > Bivalvia > Venerida > Veneridae > Ruditapes > Ruditapes philippinarum. The sequence continues at coordinate 349 of NW_026852149.1, forward strand.
ACCTAATTAATCGGTATCCTTACGAACACACTGATTGATAATAACAGCCTGTGACAATAAGAGTCCCTTTAATGTCTTTAACCAATTTCATTTAATTTGTTTGTAATTGTCAAAAGCTGAAAATTAGGTCCGTGTATTTTACATAATTACAAATATTACAAACAAGAGCGATCAGTAATCACATGTGTCGCCTCATGAAGGCTAATTTCATGTTGGGACAAATTTTGTGACAGACAGACAGACAGACAGACAGACAGACGGACAGTGCACAACTAGACTTGGTACTGATCATTCCTGTAAAGTTTGGATAAAATTGCACCAGTAGTTTATGAGTAGTAGTCCGGACAAGCTTTTGCGTATCTGGCAACACACAGAAAAAAACACCTTTTTATCAAAGGGCCATAACTCGGCCAAAAATCATTCAACCGGAAACCCGTGCAATATGCGCAAGGACTTGAGCTACAGATCAATCCTGTAAAGTTTCATTGAAATTGCATGAGTGGTATAAGAGAAGTAGTCCGGACAAACTTTAAAAAAATAAAAATTATTAAAGGGCCATAACTCTGACAAAAATCATTGAACCGGAAAATGCTGACAATATGCACAACTAGACTTGGTACTGATCATTCCTGTAAAGTTTGGATGGAATTGCACCAGTAGATTATGAGAAGTAGTCCGACAAGCTTTTGTGTATCTGGCAACACACAGAAAAAAGAAACCTTTTTATCAAAGGGCCATAACTCGGCCAAAAATCATTCAACCGGAAAACCCGTGCAATATGCGCAAGGACTTGAGCTACAGATCAATCCTGTAAAGTTTCATTGAAATTGCATTAGTGGTATAAGAGAAGTAGTCCGGACAAACTTTAAAATTAAAAATTATTAAAGGGCCATAACTGTGACAAAAATCATTGAACCGGAAAATGCTGACAATATGCACAACTAGACTTGGTACTGATCATTCCTGTAAAGTTTGGATGAAATTGCACCAGTAGTTTATGAGGAGTAGTCCGGACAAGTTTTGTGACGGACGCACGGACAGACAGACAGACAGACAGACAGACAGACGGACAGACAGACGACGGAGAAGTGATCCCTATATGTCGCCACTACTCCGTAGAGGCGACACAAAAAATAGTGATTACACAAACCTAAATATAAATAATTGAAAAGTGGGCCGAGTTGACCCGTGCCGAGTTGGTATAGGGCCGAGCTGACTCAGGGGCCAAGTACGTTTTAGGGCCGAGCTGACCCGGAATCGGATCACATCATGCATACTGTACAGAAAACATTATGATTTTACAAAATTTACAGAGATCCTCACTTTCAATTTTTATATGGTACTAAAGATACTAACTTTATCTGCTTTGATTTAATCATATTTTATTGCTTGAAACATGTACATGTAACATAGAGATTACATTAATACAAAACAGAATACAATAAATACGAATAAGGAAACATGTATGTTAACAGTTTGAAGCAAATGGGTTGGGCCACAAGTTTTACCAACATTAATGAAGGCCCTTCCCAGGCAAGATTAAATAACAAAATGTTCATTATAAACTTTACTTTTTTACTTTACTTTATCCAGCGTAGGGTCGCGAGATCAGAAATCTCTTATAACCCCCTCGAGGTCTGACACCCAATGATTATTATCCGGTATAACAGTATATAATTTGTTTTTCATAACCTTATCGAGTCTGTTTTTTAGCGAATTCAGCGTTGGTGAACATACTACAGAATCTGGTAATTTATTCCATTCTGGTATTACTCTTAATGAGAAAAAATGTTTTCTTAATTCCTTTTTACATGATTTTATTTTCAACATCATGGAATTTCCTCTGATGTGATGATTATCAAGTTGTGCTTTTTCAAAAAATACATTATAATCTATATCTTCCTTCCCATTTAATAATTTCCATGCTTGTATGATATCACCTCTAAATCTTCTGTAAGCCAAAGTAGGAATTTCCAGAATTTTTAATCTTTCTACATACGATAAATTTCTAATACATTGAACCATTTTTGTTGCTCTTTTTTGAACTCTTTCGATTGCTTCAATATCTTTTTTAAATCTTGGACTCCAAATAATATTTCCATATTCAAGGTGTGGTCTTATAAGTGTTTTATAAAGTTTTCCGAAATTGCTTGATATTAACATGTAAGAAGGTATTTCTGACCAATCCAGTTATTTTATTTGCTTTATTGATACAATTACTTATGTGATGTCGAAATTTCAAATCTTTATCATATAATATACCTAAATCTCTTTCTTCCTCACTAGACCTCAATTGTTTAGTTGTAAAAGTCACTTTTCATAAAATATTGATGTTCCGTATTATTGTGTCCATAATGAATAACACAGCATTTGTCTACATTAAATTGCATTAACCACTTTTCACTCCATTGTATTAAACTATCATTGTCCTTTTGTATTTGGTTAAAGTCTTCATTTACATTTGCCAGGTTAAATAATTTGGTGTCATCCGCAAAGAGACGCAAGGTACTTTTAATTTGACTTTCAATGTCATTAATGAATATAAGAAACAATATTGGTCCTAAAACACTTCCCTGTGGATAGGGTTGGATATCGTTCTTCACGAAACGGTCCGATACCGATACCGGTACTGACGAAACGATACGGGTATTTTATCGATACTGATACTGATACTTTTACAATACCACATCAAACCATTTGTTGCAAGTATAAGAACTGAAGAGAAACAACATATAGTGCTAGAAAATAATTATGTTACATTACTGGTCTTTCTGAAATTTCATGCTGTAAAGTATACTTTTCTCAAGTTCCATGTTTTGTTGTTTTGTGTTTACTGTTAATTGTAAAATACTTTTACTTTTTCATCAAAAGAACATGACATAATTTAAACACAGAAAAATATCTTATGCTGGACAGCAGTCTGCAGCTGAGAAGTCTACAAATTATTGTTTTAATCTTGATATCTCTACATCTGAAAGAATTTAAGACAGTTGGTTATCTATTATTTTCTTACAGCTATTATTATTACTGTGTAGAAATTTTATTCTGATGCTGATATTCTTTTTTAAATCACATTATTGTTTACTGTAATAAATGAAATCACTGGATTGGTTGGCTTACTTTGCAATTTGGAATTACATGAAAGAAATTTCATTAGATGTTTTTTCAAAGTCACTTATGTTTCCAGTCTGTTCTACTACAACAGCACAAACATATTTTCCACCAGTAATTAACTTAGAAATTTGGAAATACATGTATATGCACAGACTGTTTCCAAAATGACTTGTTTACATTTTCATGTTAACCTAATATTAGTCCTTGTAGAAGTCATAAAGCAAATACCTATGCTTTACAAATAATAAGGATTTGGTATTTATTAATATTGAATTTACCTTTCAATTTTATACATCTTTTATTTTTCAATAGCATGCACCGTGAACATCTTGCTACAGAAAAAAGGGTATTGTCCTCACCAAATTGCATAATTCCATACTGCTCAAATACGCAAAAAATACTAGCCAACATTTGCAAAAAATCCTACAAAACACTATATGAAATATGTTTCAGTTGTTTAAAGTATCACAGATCTAAATGTGTAATACACACAAGTTGACCTTTGACAGGTGCATAATAGGCTATTCAAAAGAATATGCCTCCCTTTGATGTTGTTACTCTATCACCATCAAAGAGCCGCCGACATTCACACTTTTTGACTGAAGTTCTGTCAGCATTCTTTTGTTAAGAAAATGTATACATGTTTAATAATAGTTCAGTGTTACACCAAAGACAAAAGGAGGCATATTTTGTTGGATATTTCGGTCTCATTTATGTTCAAAACGTAATTCACGTGTGGATTTGTACATGTGGTCACGGATTTATATTACATCCGTGATGTGGTAATGGAAGAAAAGAACCTGGAAACATTAAATATGTATTAATTATGAGTGTTTAGAAACTTAAACTGAAAAAGGATTTAATTATTTTTTAAATGCATTGTTTGAATTAACAATTGTCATATGTTGGATTTACATTGTCATTACGGCAAAAGCTGTGTGCGATGTGTTTGGAAGGACTGTGTGCGATGTTCCGATGATTACTCAAGTATTTGAATTGTTTTCTCGTTGTTTCTTTGACATTTAAAACTTACAAACTTTTACCAAAATCAGTTTAAATAATTATATTTTCCAGCCGAGTACAAAAATATTATTATCTTGAACGTAAGCGGCACAATACTTTTACAAAAATATCGCCGCGTCACAAACTTCAACTTTGCCGCGAAAGCCGTACTCGCCGCATGATAATAGTAGTTCATAGTTTGTTTTACGTGTTTGTAGGCTGTTTTTATTTAAAAATCTTCTTATTTTTTTTTGAAATGTTGACTATTAAATTATTTTTTTACAAAATTACAAAAGTATCAAATCCAGTACCGGTATTTTACGAAACGGTATATACCGGTTATTTACGAAGTTACTATTCGGTATAGGACCGATACCGGGAACCGGTGTCCAACCCTACCTGTGGAACACCACTTGTTACACTACAATAGTCAGATTTACTATTATTAACAACAACACACTGGGTTCTGTTTGTATGGAATGCTTTGATCCATGATAAAAGTGCACCACCAATACCATAAGATTGCAATTTAAGTATTAGTCTAGAATGTGGAACCATATCAAATGCTTTTTTAAAGTCATAATACAAACAATCAAAATTTCTGCCTTCATCATGCAAAACTTGTTTACGTAATTAATGTGTTAGGCGAAGAAACAAGAAAATATATGTTTTTACTTTATCTGCTTCAATGCTCTGAAGCTGTGAGTTGTTTAATCCTCTAGAACGTAGGAATTCTAATAATTTTCTAAACATTTCTTCTGCCATTATTGCAATTGTGTGCAAATGGCGACTTTTTAAAAAGGGACTTAACTTTGCAGTCACTCTTTGTGGCAATCGCTATTTTGATTGGTTGAATTATGTTGTGGGAATTTGTTCGCACAACTTATTAACTTGAGGGAACAAGATATTGAAAAAATATCGCAGAAAATAGTTTGTTCCCACAGAGTAAAAAAAAGATTTTTCTCACAAAATAAGTTGTTCCCACAGAATAAATTTTTTTTTTTACTCAAATTAAGTTGTTCCCACAGAATAAAAAAAGATTTTTCTCACAAAATATGTTGTTCCAACAGAATAAAAAAAGATTTTTCTCACAAAATATGTTGTTCCCACAGACCAAAAATTTTTTTTTACTCAAATTAAGTTGTTCCCACAGAATAAAAAAAGATTTTTCTCACAAAATATGTTGTTCCCACAAAATAAAAAAAAAAATTCTCACAAAATATGTTGTTCCCACAGAATAAAAAAATATTTTTCTCACAAAACATGTTGTTCCCACAGATTAATAAAAAATATTTCGACAAATAAGTTGTTCCCAGAGATTATTAAAATAAATCGACTATGTCCTCTCCATGCTTCCGTATTAAACCCCTGCTGTTTCAATTTAAATTATTGATGAAAAAGTAATTTAATGATACCTTGAACAGAGGACTTTTGATCATTGAATTATTAGTCCCGCTAATTTTGCATATCTGTTATAAATGTAAATTCAAGTTTGAAATACTTACCGCTTTAATTTGATTCAGAGTCAACTCGTCCCCTGGTCAACTCGTCCTCTGGTCAACTCGTCACCTTTTTGGTCAACTCGTCCCTTGGACAACTCGTCCCCTGGTCAACTCGTCCCCAACTCGTCCCCTATATTTTATTATTATTTGTTTTTCATACATTTCATACATTATTATAGACTGTTAAAATAATATATTATAAAATTACTGAATTGGACATATTTTGACGCTTTTTGTATGCGAATATTTGGAGTTTTTTTTTTATCTAATAATAAGTATATATATGCATAATACTGATTAAATTACATACAGAAAAAAAACCGACACGAAGACAATCAATAGCAATAACATATAATGTATAATGTATTATATTTATCAGGGCAACTTTTATATTGACAATTTCACAAGAAACAATTATCATATTTTTAATTGACACGATCCTTCTTTAATGAGATAATGAGATACGCACCGACATAATGTTTTTAGTACTTCTAAATTCTGTTAATCTGTCGTCAGTCTTTAAATCATTCAGGTGGCGGTAAAAATCAAAGAGTTGGATTAATAATCATTAAAACTCCGATTAATTAAACATTAATTGAATGTTTGCAAACTTACCTGTCTTTGTAGTTTTCATCAAAGCTATGCACGTGCGCTTAGATAAAGATCATTAAAATTTAACGTAAAAAAGACGTTATTTTATTAATATTTCGATATCAATCAAATTCATAATTAATTTTACATAAAAGAACTATTTAAAGACATTGATTTACAACATAATAGTGACGAATAGATAGAAAGTAGGAAACGAGTTGACCATATTAGGGACGAGTTGACTCTTTCAGGACGAGTTGACCAAAAGTAGGGGACGAGTTGACCAAAAAGGTGACGAGTTGACCAGGGGACGAGTTGACCAGGGGACGAGTTGACCGGATTGCCTTTAATTTCATCCCAAATATTATGTTTTCTTGGTGACGTAACTTATAATCACGTCTTCTATAGTCTTCAAATACGCTAAATGTAGTCTATCGTTAGTGCGCTTTTGCCCTACGCAGAATGCGCAAAATGCAACATCGGTTGCCATGGAAAAATCGTACTGTAAAAAGGTATATATCTAGGTTTTTGTTTTTTTTTTAATTCGGAGGTCATATGAGGTTTATTAAACATTTTAGATACTTTAGACATAAAATTTGGCGGGAAAAAAAAGTTCGACAATACAGTTTTTCTGATTTCATTAACTTCTCATTTCGTGTCTTCAGGTAACTAACTTGTGTTCAGAAAATATCTCAAAGTGCTAATTGAATAATGTCGAGAAAATCGAAAGTTATTTCTGCGCCTTATAGTAACACACTTGTCGACAAAAATTTTAATTTCATAACACATTCAAGGCATCAAAACGTCAAAAAATATGAGCAAAAACTTGCTGGTAACACGTCAAATCGCGAAAATATAAGTCGACATTACCACCTCTATATAGACAAGTAGATTGTCATTATACGCTTCCATAGTATATAGCCATTTCGCATTTGTCATTTCGCAATAATCATTAGCAAATGTCATTTCGCAAATTTGTGTGTGTTTGGGTTTGTTTACCCTCGCCACCGGAAAGAGACCATATGGGCGAGCAAAAAATTTATACCATCATCTAGGTTTTGAACTCTGGTCCTCTTACTCGCTACGCCATCGTTACAACCGCTGTGCCATGAAGGCTTTCGATCGCAAAATGCATTTCGGAGGTATATATATATACCAATCAAATAGCGCGTCATGTGACAATAAAATTGACCAATGACCAAACTGTTCATAAAAATCAAAAACCATGATGTTTTCAACGCTGTTGACAAAACTCAGGCATATTATTTTCAACAAAAGACCACATTTAGGTAAGAACTTTGAATATTTGTTTGTTGGTTTGTTTCATTTTACGCCTTTTTCAACAGTATTTCAGTCATAGGCTAGTTTCCTAAGCCAAGGAAAAGAGTTAACTCGGCCAAATTCGGCACGGGCGGCACGAATCAATTCGGCCCACTTTACAAAAGTATATATAACGTATTAACTTTGCTTTGCATGTTGTTAGGTAAATGAATAATAAGAAATATCTTATTATTATATAGTTATAAATTATACTTCTGCCGAAAAAAAGTATATTTAGAAAAAAATTGTTATTTATTTGGTTTGTATTTATAAACTCTGTATATTGAGTGAAAAAGGTAATGCAAGACTTAGTTCCCTTAGTCACGGGGGAGGAAGTGTTACACGAAGGATGGAGTTCTTATGATAACTTGTTCAGGAGTTCTTGTGATAACTGTCACGGAGTTCCTCGGAAAACATCTGCACACTGGCCATAGCTTTCGCAGAAGCGGTGGGTCTACCGGTGCGGCGATGGAGATTTCGTCGCAGAAGCGGTGGAAAAATATGGCTGTCAGATAGTTTTTTGTTGGTGTCGGTAAGTTTATGACTTATTTGTACGTTATGTTTTTATGTTCTACTGATAACACCTAGTGAGACTGGAGCCCACATATGTACTCTTCCAACTTATTACACGCATGGGGTGCAAATCATGACCAGTTATGCAAACACTTCTGTACAGTTTGACGAGGGACGCCACTTTTGCCTAATTTTGTTTATAACACTACATATGTACTCAAAACTACCCCTAGATACACTGGCATCGCATCGTATGTATGATAATTACACAAAACAACCATATTTTGGAACTTTTGGAAATTGATATTACCATTTTAATAAAAGAATTGACAAAAATTGATTACAACGCAGACGGCGGTGGATTCGATTGCAACGCAGTGCGGTGGGCCCGATATCATTTATGTCTTTTTTTAACGTTAAAGTCACAGATACTTAGGAGTTGAGCTCCAAACGCCTAAAATACAAATGAAATATATATTTGTGAATCCTAACACATATAGTTGTCATATATATCAATGAAAGTAAATATATGCTTTTTTGAAAACAAAATGACTCTCAGATATGCTGTATATAAATGCGCTTTGAACCAGCCTTGCTATAATCGGAGTCATTCGGGATAATGCGGGTTCTCACATTCATAGCGCACCGCATTTAAATACGACAGAGCTGAGTGTCACGCTTGAATTTGTTGAAATGTTTTGTAAATAAATAAATCGGCGATAGTTTAAATTTTTTCTCATAGTGTGTTTGTATATTGAAGATGAAGTTTGATATTTCTGAAAAAGAAAAATATGATGAAAATATATCATAAATACCAGTAATATATGTTTAATAGATGACTCGTGTCACCTGTTGACAAAAGGAAAATGCGAAAATATTGGAAATAGAATCAATTGGAAGGTGATTTGAAGGATGTGCGATTTTTTTCTAACACATTTTTTTATTTTGTGTATATTTTTGACGTATAAATATTTACTTTTTCTTCAAAACAGCATATATGTAAGTTTTATTGAAATATATGATAAGTATATGGGCTGGAATTAATAAATATATAATTATTAGGTTTTAAGGCCTCAATATTCATGTATATTTTCATGAAAAGTTTGGAAATGTATTTATGTTTTACTTTTACTACGGTACATGTTCCTCCTTGTTAATTTGTGTCATCCTCAGTAGAGTTAAAATACAAACATAGAAATTTGATTGATAATGTCTGGCAGAGCCAGACGTCTTTATTGTCTAAGAATAGATTATGATATAATCAAAAGATTAATCAGAAACTTCAAATACGCTTTCATATAGAAAACAATTGTAGCAAACGTTATAATAATAGATGACACAAAGTTGGACAGCAAAAAACCACCAAACTGTCCAACCAACGGAGGAACGACAGACCGTGAAAAGCAACGAAAACAAAAGAGCGACAATTTAAATTCTGACTTTAAGATTACAATTACAATTTACAAACAAAAATATACGATAATTTGAACGCGTGCATGTGCAATTCGCTCATAGGCCAATAAACAACATCTTCTTCTACCTTTTTTTGTCAGGTATATTGTAATATTTTATTTCAAAATGCATTCTATAATTTTTTATATTACATGCAGCCTATTTATAGCTTTGTACACGTAAATAAAAATTTGATATAATTTAATGTTAACATATAAAGTTATATTAAAAAAATGAAATAAATAAAATAAGAAAATAGATAAAGCAATAAAGCTTAAGTTAGTGTCACTATCAACAGATCTCATCTCATCTCATCTTATCAATGTATTAAAATTTTATCACAAACTGTTCATAAGTAAAAATAAAGTTCAAAATATATTTATGACCAATGTGTTAGTAATACATAGTTAATGATGACTCTTGTGTGTTAAACTACAAAAACATTTTGATTTGTTAAATTGAAAGATTAAATTCAATATACGAGTTAAAGCTATAAATAGTTAACATATACTTCAATATGTTGAACTAGTGTCCAAACTGGAATTTAATTTATCAAGACATTTTATAAGTTAAATGAATGCATAGTTTGTAAAGAAAATACAAACTTTAAGTATTTTTTAATTCAATTTATAAGTTAAAATTACCATTAAAGCACTTCATAGTTAACATACACCCCAATATGTTAAACTAGTATCTAAAACAGGGATTGTTTTATAAAAACATATTTATAAGGTACATAATGCAAAAAAGCGTATATTTACTTTCATTGATATATATAACAACTATATGTGTTAGGATTCACAAATATATATTTCATTTGTATTTTTAGGTGTTTGGAGCTCAACTCCTAAGTGTCGGTGACTTTAACGTTAAAAAAAAGACATAAATGATATCGGGCCCACCGCACTGCGTTGCAATCGAATCCACCGCCGTCTGCGTTGTAATCAATTTTTGTCATTCTTTTATTAAAATGGTAATATCAATTTCCAAAAGTTCCAAAATATGGTTGTTTTGTGTAATTATCATACATACGATGCGATGCCAGTGTATCTAGGGGTAGTTTTGAGTACATATGTAGTGTTATAAACAAAATTAGGCAAAAGTGGCGTCTCCTCGTCAAACTGTACAGAAGTGTTTGCATAACTGGTCATGATTTGCACCCAATGCGTGTAATAAGTTGGAAGAGTACATATGTGGGCTCCAGTCTCACTAGGTGTTATCAGTAGAACATAAAAACATAACGTACAAATAAGTCATAAACTTACCGACACCAACAAAAAACTATCCGACAGCCATATTTTTCCACCGCTTCTGCGACGAAATCTCCATCGCCGCACCGGTAGACCCACCGCTTCTGCGAAAGCTATGGCCAGTGTGATCTGTATATACTACAAAAACACTAGTTAAAAATGGTTATTTTCATCTTTCAAAAATGAGTTTTAGATGCTAAATTAAACTTTAATGATTAAGCTTGTCTTACATCTTGTATTATGTGTCAAAAACTAATTCACATCCCATTTTTAATCGCCTCTTGCTTTAAATCTGGTAGTTTTCAGTAAAATTTCCAAATTATTTGCCAATTCACAAGTTTTGACCTGTTTATTTCTGGTCTTCATCCTTGCCATACATAATTACCTAATTATAATGCAAAATCGTAAATATAAAGCACCGGCTGACAGATATATAGCCGATTTTTCAAATGTTCCGGAGTTCTTGTGATAACTCTGAAGATGTCACAGAGTTCTTATGATAACTTTTGTTATTGCCGATGTGTTTCTTGCGCTAAATCACGGCACGTTTTAGCGTTTTTTATTATTCAATAAGATTGTAAATCATTATGAAATGTAGTACGCTCATCCTTTGCGCAAAAAATAGGATATATAATGTTGGTTTTGAGTGAATTTTAGTTCAAGAGATATTATTTCTTACCCCCGTTTCTTTTTCGTAGTATTTTTTTTGTTTTGACGCAGATTTTGTCCGGCTCCTAGCAGTATTCTGGCCCTTTATCATTTTCATCCAGGCATACAGACTATTTTTTCTCAGTTAAGCATCTATGTTACTGCATCAGTCAGAGAAACAATTATTTTCTATGTAACACAGCAGTTATAATAGTACAGCGATTAATATGTTTCAAAGTTTTAAGTTACATTAGAGAACTTGCGACACTTACAAGCAACACCCGGGGAATTCTAGTTTGAATGCCCATGCACAAGAACTGAAATCCCGTTCTAGGTAAATCACTACTTTTAAACAATATATTTGCAGACGACACGGAAAAGTTTGGGAAGTTATCTACATGTGTATTTGAAAACCCAGCTTAACATTGCTTATTATACCCCCGCACAACAAAGTTGTAAGGGGGGTATACTGGAATCAGCTTGTCCGTCCGTCCGTCCGTCCGTCCGGCTGTCCGGCCGTCCGTCGGTTTTTTCTTGTCCGCCCAATAACTTAAGATTCCTTTGACCCTTAGTCTTCATATTTGGCATGGAGGTTAGTCATGATTAGTAGATGACCCCTATTGATTTTGAGGTCACTAGGTCAAAGGTCAAGGTCACAGGGGCCTTGACTTCAAAAAGCTTGTCCGCCCAATAACTTAAGATTCCTTTGACCTACAGTCGTCATATTTGGCATGGAGGTTAGTCATGATAAGTAGATGACCCCTATTGATTTTGAGGTCACTAGGTCAAAGGTCAAGGTCACAGGGGCCTTGACTTCAAAAAGCTTGTCCGCCCAATAACTTAAGATTCCTTTGACCTACAGTCGTCATATTTGGCATGGAGGTTAGTCATGATTAGTAGATGACCCCTATTGATTTTGAGGTCACTAGGTCAAAGGTCAAGGTCACAGGGGCCTTGACTTCAAAAAGCTTGTCCGCCCAATAACTTAAGATTCCTTTGACCCACAGTCGTCATATTTGGCATGGAGGTTAGTCATGATTATTAGATGACCCCTATTGATTTTGAGGTCACCAGGTCAAAGGTCAAGGTCACAGGGGCCTTGACTTCAAAAAGCTTGTCCGCCCAATAACTTAAGATTCCTTTGACCCACAGTCGTCATATTTGGCATGGAGGTTAGTCATGATTAGTAGATGACCCCTATTGACTTTGAGGTCACCAGGTCAAAGGTCAAGGTCACAGGGGTCTTGACTTCAAAAAGCTTGTCCGCCCTATAACTTAAGATTCCTTTGACCCACAGTCTTCATATTTGGCATTGAGGTTAGTTGTGATTAGTAGATGACCCCTATTGACTTTGAGGTCACCAGGTCAAAGGTCAAGGTCACAGGGGCCTTTACTTCAAAAAGCTTGTCCTCCCTATAACTTAAGATTCCTATGACCCACAGTCTTCATATTTGGAATGGAGGTTAGTCATGATTAGTAGATGACCCCTATTGATTTTGTGGTCACCAGGTCAAAGGTCAAGGTCACAGGGGCCTTGACTTCAAAAAGCTTGTCCGCCCAATAACTTAAGATTCCTATGACCCACAGTCTTCATATTTGGAATGGAGGTTAGTCATGATTAGTAGATGACCCCTTTTGATTTTGAGGTCACTGGATCAAAGGTCAAGGTCATAGGGACTTTGACTTCAAAAAGTTTGTCCACCCATTAACTTAAGATTCCTTTGACCCACAGTCTTCAAATTTGGCATGGATGTTGATCATGACTATAAGGTGACCCCAATTGATTTTGAGGTCACTGGGTCAAAGTTCAAGGTCACAGGGACCTTGACAAAAAAAAAAAGCTTTTCTTCTCAATTGCTAAAGAATGTCCTGTCTGCAATGTATTGATTTTGACATTTTCACATTTGAAGCATGTAGAATACATAACTTAGCAATGCACTGGCTTAGTAACCTCAGATTTGGCAGGGAGGTTGTCCTTGCGCTCTAAATGGCCACTGTTGATTCTGACAAAGTGGTATGCGGGGGTATTCACGCCAAGATAGTGGCAGTTCTAGTTGGTACTGAATTATATTCAAAATAAAAAAGGTTTGAAAAACTGCTCTGAAATTTTGAATAAATGTGAACAAAGTTGTTACATCTCAGGCCTAAATTCCATCAAAATGTAAAATAAAAGAGCAACATTAAAACATGATAATGCTGGACAGGTACCTAACTTTGTTCTGTCAAAGTTTGCACTCTTTGGTAGACAAATTTTTACTTTATTTGTTAAAAAGTGCGATTTGGGGCCGGGAACTGCTATGAAACCAGTAGGGCTAGGCATGAAAATACTATATTTGAGTATTTCAAAGCGCATTTTATCACGTACATAAATGCATATGCATTTATGTACGTGATAAAATGCGCTTTGAAATACTCAAATATAGTATTTTCATGCCTATTTCTCTGTCGGTGCTTGATGAGTATTTCCCCTATGTAATCTTAGTGGAGGAAACTCTGCTACTTTTGCTGTAATTGATAACAAAAATATATAGTCAAACTTAGTTCGCTTGAACCTGGAGGGACAGTTCAAATTTGTTCGAAAGATTGGTTGTTTAACATGTATCGTACTTTTTTAAGACATAGGTGTGGGAATTATCCTGGTTATATACTTATTTATTATGGTATAAAATGATACAAATTACTTAGCCCTTAGGTAAGGGAAGCATGCCTATATATTGTCTGCTTAAGAAAGGTGGTTGCTTAAAACATATGAAACTGAGAACAACGTGTACGTTTTGAGACGTTTTTGTTTTGTGATTTAAGTCATTATACTGCTGAATATCAGTGACCGCTGGTTCAATTTTTACTGTAGATGATAGCCATTCAGCTATTTATCCTTTGCAGACACTTAAGACCAACCTTTTATCCACATTTTTGTGCAAAGGATGATCGTACTGCATTTTCATATGATTTACAATCTTATTGAATAATAATAAACGCCAAAACGTGCTGTGTTTTAGCGGCAAGAAAACACACTGGCAATAACAAAAGTTATCATTAAAGAACTCTGTGACATCTTCAGAGTTATCACAAGACTCCGGAACATTTGAAAAATCGCTATATATCTGTCAGCCGGTGTTTATATTTACGATTTTGCATTATAATTAGGTAATTATGTATGGCAAGGATGAAGACCAGAAATAAACAGGTCAAAACTTGTGAATTGGCAAATAATTTGGAAATTTTACTGAAAACTACCAGATTTGAAGCAAGAGGCGATTAAAAATGGCATGTGAATTAGGCTTTGACACATAATACAAGATGTAAGACAAGCTTAATCATTAAAGTTTAATTTAGCACCTAAAACTCATTTTTGAACGATAAAAATAACCATTTTAACGAGTGTTTTTGTAGTATATACAGATGTTTTCCGACGAACTCCGTGACAGTTATCACTAGAACTCCTGAACAAGTTATCATAAGAACTCCATCCTTCGTGTAACACTTCCTCCCCCGTGTTAGTTTCTAATGCAAATTTAGCTGTGTTTAAATCGCTAATTTGGGGCGATTATATGTCCGATTTTAAAATTTGTTATTCCAATTAAATGCTGGTGATTAGCTTCCTCAACACATTTTTTGACACTGAAGGTATTTAAATTTACGGTTAAAACTACCAGGAGTCAGAAATACAGTGAGATACACAAACAGTTATCTTTACTGGTCGGGAACCATCAACCGGACACTTTTTGAACATTTTTCCGTACAGGTTTCATAAATTTTAACATATAGAGACCTAAAAATTTGACACAGTTCGGCTAGGTTCTTCCCCTAACTTACAAACTAGTTTTGTTTATTTCTGAATTTATTGACACTTATATGTGAGGCCCGACAAGGAGGGTATCAAAATTACCTAAATTGTCTACACTCATACATGCCATATCCCCGCCGGGGGACAAAAAACCCTGATTTTCGACCATGTCTCCCGATCTCCCGCCGTGGGATCGAATCCCCTGATTTTCAAAATTCAACCAACAAAAAATTAAAGCATATTTTCTACAATAAACATAATTAAACAAGAGACTTAAAAACTATATATGCCTGAAGTAATATTTCCCATTAAACAGCAGGGGTCTAACGGATAATTGTATTGTTAGTTACTCCGACACACTTCAGCTGTCAAGGAATAACAAATTCTCCTTTGATTAACCTGTCAATCAGTGTCAGTATTGCAGGTGATTAACCAATGACAGGGTCCGAAACTGAATGTGTGACGTATCAATATTTGTTTGGCTATGTAACCCCGCCTTGAGTTTGTTGTCGGCATTGGGTCTTTGAAGTTGATAAGTGCAGATAAAATCAAAGCACTGAATGTACTGATGGGGAGGCTATGAGAGAATGTTTCAGACTTATAGTTTCTTTTCTTTTTGCTTAAAATATGCTACCAAAATAAAAAGATATGCACATTGCGCTATTTATCCTTACTGTTGTGTTCAACCATTCATATATATGGTTAATGAGGTTGACTATTCATTTTGTTAATATTCCAGAACATTTAATTAAGGTCTACATTCGGACTGTTAATCATGCAATTTTGAAAAACCTAAACTGTCAATAATAATGGACAATACCAGCAAGTATGACGACTGTTCATTATCAGATAACAATAACATTTTACAAACTGACGGTTCCTTATCAAAATATTCTAGGACTGTTCATCATAATATTTTATGTCATTTAATATTATTGACATGATAATAACAACTGCACGTGATGCAACATTTTTATTGAACATAAAAATTATACACGTTTAGATGTACCATAATTGAGATCAATAACATACTGTCTTGTGATGAGTATTAACATTCATGCTCTACGGACAGAAAGGTTGTCTTCTTCAGAAGCAAAATCTCGAATAAAATCACGTTTAAAAGGGCCAAAGACGCCCAATTCGGGCCCCGACTTTCAAATTTTTTGTTTTCGTATTCCAAAAATTTTTCTTAAACCCCTTCGTTTATTTTGCAACGGAATTTTTTTAAAAAATAACTATTAAAATCAAACATAAAAAACTTTTGTATTTAAGGGTCCGGCAGGGGCGCTGTTTTTTTCGGTACGGAAAAGTATCCGGGAAAACCCGTTAAAGTGCTTACAGGGTTAAAATACACGGTGCTGGGTTTTTTAAACAAAACACTTTAAAAGTATATGGGGAGGGTATGAGAAAGTTTCAAATTATAGTGTCTTTTCTTTTTGCTTAAAAAATTTTACCCAAAATTTTAAAAAAAAAATTTTCACAATTTCGCTATTTATCCCTTAAATGTTGTGTTTAAACCTTTATATATTAGGTTAATGTGGTTTTACTATTTTATTTTTTTTAATATTTTCCCGAACTTTTCATTGGGGGTCTTTCTTCGGATGTTAATCATAAAAAATTTTTTAAAAAACCCAAATGTCAAAAAATTAAATGAATCCAGCAAATTGCCCACTGTTTATTTTTTCCCTAAAAATAAAATTTTTTAAATGCGGTTCCTTATCAAAAATAAGGAATTTGAATTTTTCAAAATAACCCCTATTAATTTAAAAAATCCCAAAAATTTCCCCCATTTAAAAAAAAAAAAAACAAACAAGGAAATTTTAAAATTTTATCCAAAAAAACCAAATTTTAATTATAAAATCAAAAAAATTTACTATAAAAAAAAATTTTGTTATAGGGGGTATATTTGGAATTTTTAATTAATATTTTATTATTTGATGAAAATTTAAGTTTCCCCGTGTCAAAAAATTTTTAGGGCTGTTTATTTAAAAATACTTTATGTCATTTTAATATTATTGAATGATATAACAACTGCCCAAATGATGCAACATTTTTTTGAAAATAAAAAAAATTTTACACGTTTTAAAACCCGACCCTAATTGAGATCAAAAGTAAATGTTCTTTGAGAAAATTTAATTTATGCCCCTTTTGGAAAAGAAAGGGTTTTTCTTTTCCCGAAAAATTGTTAAAAAGTTTCAGAAATTTTTCCAAATTTCTTTAAAGACGGGTTTCCCGGAAAATTTTTAAGCAAAATATTTCTTTAAAAACTAAATATCTGCAAAATTTTTCAAAAATGAAATCAACCTAAGTAAAATTGATCAGGGGAAAATTAAAATATTTTTTTTTTTACGCCCCAAAATAATGTAGTTAACGAAGTTGTGTATTTTTAAAACCCCACTAGCTTGAAATAAAAATACTGCGGGGAAAAACTGTTGTTAAAAGGGTGTGCGGTTATTTTTCCGGGAGGTTTTCCCCCGGGCGCCATTTCCTGCAAAAAGATGGGGAACAAAGAAGCCCCTTTAAAATTTATGTTTAAAATTTGGCGTTCCCTTTTGGGGTTTTTTTTTTGAAATTTTTCCATTTCTCCGAGGGTGCACGTCGGGGAGGACACGGGAAAGGGCCTGTTAAGTCATCAAAAATACCGAGGGGATTGGTTGACCCGGGCGTTTCTTATCTTTGGGGTTTTGGGGCCCAAAAAGATGCCGTTTTTTTTTGTCGTTTAGTCAGAAAGTTTTATGCCCTTGACCCCCGGGATTGTGTTCCTTTACCCCCAAACGGAATGGGTTCCAGGGGGGAAAACTGCTTGAAAAAGCCCCAGAGCTTAAACTCGGAAAATGGTTTTCCCCGGCCCCCCGAAAAATAAATAAACTTTTAAAACCCCCCCTTTTTTTTGAAAACAAAACAAAAAAAAAAACAACCAAATTTTTTGTAGTAATTTTTCAGTGTTTTAAAATGAAAAAAATTCTCTTATGCCGCCGTTATTTTTAGAACACAAAATTTTAAAAATTGTTTTTTTTTTTTTTTCAAAATAAAAACTTAAACCAAATTCACGCGGGGGCAATATCGTTTTCAAATTAAAATTTCGTAAAATAA